>NC_079206.1:0-3299 GCF_026745355.1 Beta vulgaris subsp. vulgaris | reverse complement strand
CTATGACGTGCCCACGCAAGGTTTTGGGGGCACCGGAGTACGTTAGAGGGTGCCAAATTCCCCATATTGGCGTGGAGGGCGTACCGAGGAAATCGCTAAAGGACAGCACTCGGTCAATATCTGAGGCTAGAATCATTCATGGGACATCCTTAAGGGTCCCCTGACATGTGGTAAGAAAATGGGGCAAAATCGAGCCGTGTTCAGAGATGGCCCTTTTTTCGGCCAAAACTGAAGACTATAGCCTTTGAATCGGCCTGTTTTTCACCATTTCGGGACCTGTCTCGATTTTGCCCGATTTTTTTACCACGTGGCTCAGGATCGTATTGGAGGCCACACGCTTGTTTCCAGCCCCAAATTCCAAGCGTAGAGCTCCGTTCGGCCGTTTTTCCGTACACTGCCGAAACGGGGTTTATAGCCGAATTACGCCCTCAAACGTCTTCCGTTGCCCCCAAAAACATGTATGGCTTCGTTATATGACCCAATGAGGCACCCGGAACGTTTTCCAAAATTTCATCCCTTGGACCCCGGAACCCAAAAAACAGTGACTTATAGCCTTTGAATCGGCCTGTTTTTCACCATTTCGGGACCCGTCTCGATTTTGCCCGATGTTTTTACCACGTGGCTCAGAATCGTATTGGAGGCCACACGCTTGTTTCTAGCCCCAAATTCCAAGCGTAGAGCTCATTTGGCCGTTTTTCCGTACTCTTCCGAAACGGGGTTTATAGCAGAATTACGCCCTCAAACGTCCTCCGTTCCCACCAAAAAAATGTGTGGATTCTTTATATGAACCAATGAGCCACCCGGTTTCTATTCCTCAAACGTCTTCCGTTGCCCCCAAAAACATGTGTGGCTTCGTTATATGACCCAATGAGCCACCCGGAAAGTTTTTTCCAAATTTCATCCCAGGGATCCGGGAACCCAAAAAACAGTGACTTTCATATCGTAAGATTCCCGTTCTTGAAAATCGGCGCTTTTCCAAACCCAGAAAACGGACGGAATTCTAGGATTCCCCCTTGGAACAAATACTTTTATGCATACCTCTTCCGGTTGATCCACACCGCACTCTATTCTCGTAAGATGATACACACTAGCTAAGAGCCCGCCTGGTGCTACATCATAAGCACATTGAGAACGTAAATAATTGTAACCATATACATATAAAATAACAGCAATGGAATGCCAATCTTCAGGCTTTATTTGTAAAGTCTCTATTCCTTGGTAATCAAAGCCCAACGATCTATGAACTAGCCCGTGTTTGACTAGCCAAGCAGACAAACGACCCTGCATCTTGTTTATATCTCCCTCATTTTTTTTTATTTGGATAAATATTTTATATTTACTTTCCAATACGATGAAATTTCGGAAAATTGACCTGCTGCTTTCAATTCAAAAAAAAAAGAATCCTGTTTAATTCACTAATTCGTGGGAAGATACTGAGCTTTTGTATTTGAAAAATGTTTCAGGAGGAATCTCTGAAGTCGATGACAATTTATATTTATATAGTAATCCTTGATCATAATTTCCGGTATGAATACTACGCCCAACACGAAACTTGTGATTGATAGTAAAACATCGATTCTTCGGTTGAGACTTAATTCTATCTTCATAGATTTCCCGAGATTTTTCTTACGAAGCTTTGTTATAGCATCTATAACTGCTTCCGGTTTAGGTGGACAGCCCGGCAAATAGACATCCACGGGAATTAGTTTATCGACCCCTCGAACAGTACTATAAGAATCGGTACTGAACATCCCCCCTGTAATTGTACATGCTCCCATAGCAATAACATATTTTGGTTCAGGCATTTGCTCATATAATCGCACTAAAGAAGGGGCCATTTTCATTGTTACAGTACCGGCTGTTAAAATTAGGTCCGCTTGTCTAGGGCTCGATCTTGGTACCAGTCCATAACGATCAAAGTCGAATCGCGAACCTATTAATGAAGCAAATTCGATGAAGCAACAACTGGTACCGTAGAGAAGCGGCCATAAACTGGAGAGTCTTGACCAATTTGAAAGATCATTTGATGTAGTTGAAATAACTGAATTTTGGGCTATTCGATCAAGTACTGGAAACTCAATGGAATTCATAACTGTTTCAATCGTATTTTTTTTTCCTTTTTTCTTTTTATTGTCGGAATATTCGGGGATTAAGACCATTCCAATGCTCCTTTTCGCCAGGCATAAACTAAACCAACAATTAGGATAAGCACGAAAATTAAAGCTTCTATAAATACGGATACACCCAATATATCAAAACTCATTGCCCATGGATAAAGAAAAACCGTTTCAACATCAAAAACAACAAAAACTAGAGCAAACATATAATAACGGATTCGAAATTGTAACCAAGCATCCCCCATAGGTTCTATACCCGATTCGTAACTAGAAAGTTTCTCGGGTCCTTTGCTAATCGGAGCTAAAATTCCGGAAAATAGAAATGCTAAAATAGGAATAACACTTGATATTATCAAAAATGCCCAGAAAATATCATATTCATAAAGTATAAACATAGACGGACTCCTTATGAATGTGGAAAATATGTCGAATTAGTTGATTCGAATTGGAATTGTCAAGTTATCCATACCTCTTTAGTCAAAACAACAATTCATTTTAAGTGAACCACCTCGTTTGTTTACTGCGGGATATGTCTCGTTTCAAGAGTAATTGCCTGGAATCTTATTTCCATTTTTTTTCCATTCCACCTGTAATTATATACAAATATATATTTATATTGTTCTTATCTTATACATATACAAAGAAAACTTTCTCACTTTCACCTCGATTTTTCGAACTAAAAAAATAAAAAAAATTCCAAATTGAATTCTCGTTTTTTTTTTTATTTCTTAGAATAGAGAATTCACACGCAAGAGAATGTTTAAGAATTTTGATTTCCGAATTGGAATCGGGTTGGTTTGGTATATTTAATTCGAATTCGGACAGAGTAGTTTCTATTGATTGTATAAGGACAGAAAAGACTACTTGTTTACGCTTTGATAGGTAAGGTATATCAAGACAAAAAGTTTCTTTGACAATGAAATTTACCAAAGATCTTTTTCAAACCCGGGCTTGTCTACAAATCAAATTTTAGTAAACAAAGTAAGTAGGGTGTTTCTAGATCCACTTATTCCATTCAATTGTAGTTGGTTGGTTAGGTTGGAATTTAATTATTAATCTTTTTTTTTTTTTTGATAAGAGTCAACTGATCGGTTCTAAACAACAAACAAATCAAATATTAATAATTTATTAAACTATATAGTTTAATAAATTATTAATATTCATTCGATAGTATATAAATTT
>NC_079205.1:65641560-65641874 GCF_026745355.1 Beta vulgaris subsp. vulgaris | reverse complement strand
TATAAAATTTAACTGTACCTGAATGTACTCGTGATGGGTGATGTTCCCCTGTCTTAAAGTGGAGTTGAATCCTGCATAAAAAAAAATTATAAATATATATATATATATATATATAAATATAAGAATCAACTTTTTTAATCACAAACATATTTGGTGCAGGATTTGAAAGATTACAAAACTAAAAGAGCTAAAGCTCAAATGGCAAAATGTCCATGAGCAGGGAGGCCTTTACCGGAGATACAATGAGATGGAAAGGAGAAATACTCCCGGAATAAGTACATTAGACAGATTTCAGAGTAAAATTTTATGGATCC
>NC_079205.1:65557521-65640561 GCF_026745355.1 Beta vulgaris subsp. vulgaris | reverse complement strand
TGATGGGTTGATTGGACCAAACCCATCTATAAGACCAATTAACACCGATGGTGCTCAGAAGGTACTTACGGCTTTTAGTATCTGCTCGCCGACCTGTTATATCTTTTTCTTGTGTTTATGTCAATTTTATATCTGTTATATCATCTATCAGGTTGGACAAAAGCGTGGTAGGCTAAATGCTGATGAAGAAGATGATGGGCAAGCCAAGAAGAAGGTCCGCTTGGGTGTTCCAGCTACTCAGTGGATTTCAGTTTATAATGCACGGTCACCAATGAAGCAGAGGTTTGTTTTCCGGGTGTTTTTATCTTATTCATTCTCAGGGTCAGGCACCTCCATACTATAATATCTCTTTCTCACTGTCCTGCCTGTTCTGGTTGTTTGCTTGATACTATACAAGTTACTGCTAATAACCCTCTAAATTCTAAAGTCTAAAGTCTAAAGTCATCTGTCTAGTAGGAATATTATTAGAAATAATTCATAATATTTGTGTCTCTCAGTGAAATTTCTTGTTTTATATTAGGTACCATTACAATGTTGCTGATGCTCGATTGGCACAGCATGTTGAAAGAGGTAATGCTGATGGTTTGCTTATAAGCTCTGTGTCATCCTGTTCCAATCTGTGGGCATTAATTATGGATGCGGGCACTGGCTTCACACATCAAATTTATGAGTTATCATCTCAGTTCTTGCACAAGGTAAGTTTTTTGTTATATTACTTTGTTAAATCATGAAGGGTACTACTGTTATATTTTATTTATACATTTGTTGAACACTGGCCTCTCTTCTAACAATATTAAATGCCTAAAATATTGTAGGAATGGATCATGGAACAATGGGAGAAGAACTTTTACATCAGTTCTGTTGCTGGTGCTAACAACGGTAGCTCCCTTGTGGTGATGTCGAAAGGTTTGTGTTGAAACAATAATTTCGAGTATGATGTTAAAATCAATTACATATATATATTGGGTGCATCGTATTGGCTTATAATATTGTTTTTTAAACAGCTCCCCCTCCTAAAGCTGTCTTTGAGTTGGTATTTTTCGTTGTAGTTTTGTGGGAGTGTTATCTGATTCTCTGTGTCACTCTGACTCAAGATCACATTTGAGATACAGGTTTGTGTGTCTTGACTGTCAGAATTGGCTATATTATGAATCTTTCCACAATTTGGGCCCAAAATGTGGTTTGAAGAGTTTACATCCATGTCTTGGGGGTCGATTTGACATTGGTACTTCAGGTAATATGTAGAGTCTGAGTAACATAGTTAAAGATCCAACAGATACTTAAATTTAAATAAGAGTTTAAACATAGCTGATTTTGATGTTTCTAATCAGCTAAAGTTTCATGGGTCGAGGAGCAAGCTGATGTATGCCCTTGCTTCTCTCACTGAGGGCTGGCTGTCCAGCTTTTGAACTTCTTTTGTTGGTTATTGAAACGCCAGCTCTTGAAGTTGGTGTTAAGTATATAACAATGATATGATTTAGGGTACTCAATTGGATTAAATTAAATCTGGGGATTTATTTAGTCAAAAGGAGCAAACAAAGTAGGTTTAGTTTGAGTCAGATGGACAAAATAAGTTTACCAAATAAAGTAAACAACATTAATTTGACATACGAGTAGCAAAGCAAGGTAAGAAGTTTGAGATCGACATACTCAAGTTCTTTTAGAAAAACTACCAACTTATAAACTCAACTCGACATGAACGAAAAATTACACACTAAGTCCCCTTATATAGGCGTTACCAAACTCATATTTTTTTTTAAATTCCACTTTTATTCAACTCGTAAAACACATAGTAAATCCGTGTTGGTTCTTCGTATACAAGAAAAAAATCTGTCAGAACTGATAATACATCCCTTAACATGATCAGCCAAAACCGTGTAAAATTGTTTGTGAAATTAAGAGCTTAGATGCAAAACATATTCTTCTATTTTCTTCCATATTTATTCAACTTGCATTGCTGTAGCAATCCTCAGTAGAATAGGAGATAAATTCCAGTCAGGGATAAACATCAATTAATGCGTATACTTTTCCTGCCAAACTGAATGAAACAAGACACTGAACGAAAATAAAAATTGCCATAGAATTTGACAGTCAATCCACCTTATATATTATCGATGAACTTGCGGCCCAAGTCAGTTAATTTGCAGCAGCTACTCTTACTAGTAAGAACTTTGATCTTGGACTTCAATCAGTTTTTTGTGGTAAAATACATATTATTAGAAATCCCCATTGGAATGGGATTGGTTTCACATCAAACAACTTGCCTTTGGAATTTGTAACTTGTAAGAGTAGGATACATTTAGATGTAATATTATAAATTTATAATGCTTAAACTGTGTCCCTAGTAGTTTAGTATTGTACTTTTGGCTATATGGTGTAGTGGTGCTCTATATTCCCATCCTAGCATTGAAAGGATTGGCCTTCTGTATGAATATTTATGGACTTTAATCCAGCCATAGTAGTAACCTCTTACAGGGAAAGTTCTTGTTGCTTGACTTGGAGGATCCCCAACACCCTCCCGGATAATCCGATTCACTAAAGTAGTGCCATGGTTGCTACTTGATTTGGTAGGCTTGGTGATGTTATGTCCACTTTCAGATACTCGTGCTCAAAGTTTTATTCAATTCTTTGTTAGGGCATGTGGATCGGGTCTCCTGGGTCTGGGTAGTCTGCTTGAGTAGATGTTTGTACTATTCATATTTTCCTAGCATGATTTTAATCCCTGAATCTGTCATGTTGGCGTTGGCTTCAAGTATTGTTTCCTTACAGTGTACTACTGATGCATTGTCACAGGCACTCAATACACTCAACAATCTTACAAAGTGAGTGATGCCTTTCCCTTCAAGTGGATAAATAAGAAATGGAGAGAAGGATTTCATGTCACGTCAATGGCTACTGCTGGAACCAGATGGGGTGTTGTCATGTCCCGTAATGCTGGTTTTAGTGATCAGGTTCGAATTTCAAGAAAATGATATTTGCTGTACATTTTATTTGTTTTTAATTAATTTTGCAGGTTCCTATTCCTTTGATGAGTGTTCTGCATGTATTTCATGATGGTGGAACTTCAAGAATATAGCCAATAGCAATGTTATCTGATTCACACAATCAGAGGCTAATAGTCCGGCTTTATTACAAATGCCAACTGTCAATCAGGATCAGTAATGGCTTGTTTTTTGCAGAACTGAGTCCTGGATAGAAAGTTGGGAGGCCAACTTTTGCAGAATTTACTCCAGTGCCTCTTACTAGGCTTTTACTAGGACTCTGGGAGGGGGTTTACGCATGGTGTATTCTTAACTAGAGTTCACTATTTTGAACAACTTTGGAGCATTCTTTTGAAAATCTCTTAGTGGTTCTTTTTTTGTCTGAGTGTTTGTTCTTGTTGCTCTCTGACCATTTGGTTGTTACTCTTTTGGCACTTGTTCAATTTTGCTTTGTCTTTTTCATCCCAAAAGCTTTGGCTTCCCATTTTTTCTCTTTAAATCCTTCCCATTTGTCTTTAGATTTAGTCTTGTTGTGTTTTTTTGTGCTTGTCTTTCTGTGTTGACAATTACCATTGACACAACTATGTCACCACTGTGCTGATTGAAGGAGTCATAGAAGTTAGGATGTCTTTTGTTGATTGGCTGTCCATTTTCTTGTATCGTTATAGTTTTCTTTGCTTGTTATGACTTATGATATATGTCCAGGATGTAGCATGCTTTGTTTACTGTACTATCCATTTTCTGATTTGGTTATGCTCCATGAGGAAATATATTCATATCAACCCGTCATATTGAAAGAAATTTAATAAATATACTAAAATAGCCCTCTTATCCCTTCTTGCCTCATTCATTCCAAATCAACGGGGTATCACGGCAACCCTAAGAATGGTGGATTACTATTTTAGGAAACGTGACAGGTAGATCTGGACATTTAATACTTTTATATGCGACTAGTATTATGGATGGAGAGAGTATATCATATTTAGTGGTTGTGCTCTCTCTGGGTATCATGTTTGAGATGTGAACTCGATATGACAAGTATTCTGAAGGATCTTCTCTTTTGGCTTTCTGGTATTTGTGTTTCCAGGTCGTAGAGCTAGACTTTTTGTACCCAAGTGAGGGCATTCACAAGCGCTGGGACAGTGGTTACCGAATTACATCAACAGCTGCCAATATTGATCAATCTGCACTTGTCTTGAGTGTGCCAAAGCGCAGACCGGGTGATGAAACTCAGGAAACATTGAGGACCTCTCAATTTCCAAGCACACATGTTAAGGTAAATGTTACTAGGTCCTTCCCTCCAAGACCATTTTTGTCAAAGTATCCCTTACACTGCTTTATTGGGAATGAGTCACAATTTGCCTAATGTACTCCCCTGACTGCGTATGGGGCCTGGGCTGGTCACTTATCAGGTGTAGGCTCATCCCAATCCCCCCCCCCCCCTCTCTCTCCTCTAACTTGCTGTCAGTCCAAACCTGGGCTCGTCCCTGGGAGAAGGCAGCAGATACCACTAGAACAAGAGCTCTTTGCATAGTTAATGAAATAATGGTTTCTTAAACTTGCATGTCTTATGTACCTCAAACGTTACTGATCACTGTTTGGTGTGTTTGCAGGACAAATGGGCGAAGAATTTGTATCTTGCGTGTCTCTGTTACGGTAGAACCGTGTCATGATATCTGTGTAATTAGCAAGTTGTAACAGAATATATGAACGGAAAACAGGATACGGGCCTTCCTTCTCATCTGTTGGCTCGTTTGTTATGTAAGGGAATAGGGAGTCAAGTTAGGGAACTTAGTTTCCTGCGCAAGTCTGTGTGAAACAGGTTCCTATGTTGTATACTTGTATTGGTATTTGTCACCACTGGTGAGCTCCTCTGTCAAGTACTATTTATGAAGTGGTGCTATTTATGTTAATTTCGTCATTTATCTTCCTATTGTATAGTCACAGTATTGACAATTTGATAACCATTAGACGATGATAGTTTTCACTTTGCTTGCTTTACAATGCTAGGAAGTGCTTGGATCTGATATAAAATGATCTCGAGCTTGAGGTGGTTTGGTTTGGCTGACACGTACGCACTAACACTAGCTTTGAGAATCTAAAAAATTGTGGCTCGGTTTCTAATTCAATTTGAGGTAGAGCCTAAGTCACAAGCTCTAAAGAGGTCTTATAAATCAGGTTCTGCTTGTAATTCTATCCTATCTCAAGCCATTCACGAAAATCTAGAGCAACATGTGATAACTTAATGGTATTCACATCACCTTACTACTAATCCTAGAGGTTTCAGATCGGGTCTTAACCCTTTAGCCAATTGGTAGATGGTGGACTAGTAATGGTAGACACGGGCCAAAATGCAGCCCAAAAAACATGAAATGCGTAAAACTAATGTATATCAACTGTTCTCCTATGAACATGTGAAACTTATGTATATCGACTATTCTCCAATGAACATTGATATCGAGGATTCTCCTTTGTTGACTTTTATCTTTATGTTTCTTAGTTTGTTTATTTCAAATATTTCTTTGTTCGTCGAGTTTTCTTTGTCTGTTCATTAGGTTGAGTGGTTGTTCATCAAATATTTTCTCTTATGTTCATCTTTTCTTCTTGTTATTCATTGCTGATTCAGATATTCATTGAGTCTCGTATGTTGTTCTTTTGTAATACTTACATCTTCATGTTGCTTTGTTTGTTCATTAATGATGTTATTTTATTCATTGTATTATAACGCGAAACGAGACCGTATAAAATATATCTACCATCTAATTTGCACCCTTCTAGGCTTCTAGCCCCTAGTGACCCCCAAATCCCCCCCATTTTCAAGGAACATTAAAAAAAAAAGTTTACATAATCTAAATAATAAAAAATTAGAAAAAAATTTGAGAACCCAAAATTGCCGCTTGTAAGATTATCCTAAGACCAGAAAAAACGTTTCTTAAACTGGAATCTCAAAAACAATCATAATTCTGGTGAAAAGGAGAAATGTGTGGTGGTTAAGCATTGAAAATCAAGAAAAAAAGAAAAAAAGAAGCTAGATTTTTTCTTGCAGTAAGAGAGAAAATGGGGGTGTTACCTTATCTCTCTTCTTCTTCTTTCTACTCATCAGTTTTTTCCCAGCTATCTCTCACCTCCAAACATTTGCAACCCAATTGTAAGTATTTCATTGCTTATATTTGTGCTTGTTTCAGTAAATTTAAGTCCTTTTTTTTTGTGGGTTTATGAAAAATTTCCTCCATTATCACATAATTTCAAACTTATATGATACTCTTACATTTTGTCACATTGCATTAAAAAACTTATTCAACTATATTATGTATCACCTAAATTATAGTGAATGACTGAAAGGTTTTGCCTTTTCTTTTCTTTCTAACTGCTAATTTTCATTGTTTTGTTGTACTAGAAGTTTTTTTTTAGAATCCTATGAAAAGAAAAATAAACTTTCTCTTGTTTATTATCAAAATATAGAAATAGAATTACCCAGAAAAATGATACAAGGAATTAGCTTTTCGAATTGGGTACTTGGAACTGTTAAGGAAGCAAAGCTTGTTATATTTCGATTTCGATATATGCAGTCGTAAGGGCTAACAATAAGCATTAAATACATTTCCTAACGATGGTAATTTGTATTAGTTGAGGATTTTATGACAAAATTATGTGTGAATCTGTTTATATTTTGAGGACTCTGATTGTGGATGCTGATTGTTATCACTAGTGTCTAATTTGGTTGTCAGTGAACTCGAAATCGGTTGGATTGCGTGTGAGATCAAGTTTGGAGGATGAGAATTCTGGTACTGGAGCTTCAGACAGTCTTTCAGACCCAAGTATTTTAAGGGTTAGTTGAAATATTAACTTATAATGGTGGTTCAGTTGATCTTTGTAGATAAATTTGGTTTCTTTGCATTATATTGCTGCTGAGTTAGCATTTCTCGCATCATTTTCTCCCTTATACTGGATTTATTGATGTATGGAGTATTAGTATATGGTGCCAAGGCAAGGCGTTCTTGATTGAGAACATTATCAATTGAGGGAATAAGGTCTGAATGACAAGGTATTGAGGTCTTTCTATATACCTCAAATAAAACTTTCATTTCACGCAGTGGCGAATCTAGAAGTTTTTGCAAATGGGTGCACCTATAGTTTTTCATGGTTGCTAAACGCAGCCTCACTTTACTAACGCAGCCTTAAAAAAACCCCAAAAAACCCTTATTATCATGTTCTTTCTAAAAAACCCTTTCTCTCTCTAAAAATATTCTCTCCCCTCTCTCATGTTAGATATACAAAACTTATCAAATCTACGAATTTTAATTTATATTCAATGGACATAATTTTGACCCAATCGAATTTCATTGATGTAAGTTGTGAATTTTTTTTCGCAGATTCAAACCTGAATTTTTTTCGTAATGCATGATTAGTCTGTTTCGTGTAGACTACACGAAACGGAATCAATTGTTTCGTGTAGATTACACGAAACAGATGATTCCATTTCGTGTAGACTACACGAAACAGATGATTCTGTTTCGTGCAAGGTGCACGAAATGGATCCAATTGTTTCGTGCAGATTGCACGAAATACCAATTTCGCAACAACGGGTTGAACGAAAATCCAGAATACTAAGAACACGGTAGAGCGAGTTACAATCCAGAAAACTAAGAACAATTTTGAAGGAAACGAACGAAAATCCAGAAAATCGCAATGAATTTCGCAGTTTCCTTCAAAATTGTAACTCGCATTTTCATCAATTAACTGGGCAAACGCCATAGAAACAGTAGAGGGAGAACGTAGAGAGAAATTACACTAACGAATATGGGGTAAAGGATCTAAATTTATCAATTTTCCAACATTTCATAAAGATTAAAGAGATTGCAAACGAATTTGGGGTATAATGGTAGACGAATTTGTGAAATTTCGTGAATTAGAAATGAGAAAATGAACCAGAAATTTTCGAAGAGGAAGAGGGTGATGAGAGAGGAGAGGAAGAGGGAGAAATGAGTTGTCAGTGAATAAGGGTAATTTTGGAATTTAAATGGGTTGTACATGGTAAATGAAAGTTGCATTTAGCAACCCTCTAGTTTTTTAAGAGAATATATCGGATTAGAAAATGAAATGACGTAGAAATGGGAATGTTTTGATTGTGAAGTGTGGTAAAAGAGTGTCATACTCACTGTACACATGACCTTCAAGTTAAAAATGCATGTACCGACCAGGAAACTACTAAGCCACATGTCATCAGTATATGTGGATTGACTAGTGATTAGACCTACATTCTCATATGGGCTATTTGAAAAGTTGTTTGGCTTGTTAACTCGTTTTGCTGTCATCCGAAGGACTTGATCAGGCATGACAACTTTCAGATGTTAAAAGAGGTTTCACTTTCATGCACTACTAAGATTTTGTTCTGTATTGTAGGATGACCAAGTTGTAGCTTCTCGGAGACTATGTATTACATGCTTATGCTCAACTATAGCTTTAATAAGTCCCAATGGAAAGTCTTTGTCAAGACAAGAAGCCATTGCCGCAGAAGGAAAAGAGAGGGATGTTTGCCGTAATTGTAGAGGCAGTGGTGCTATTATATGTAAGTCTGTTTTAATACTTAGCGTGGTTTTAAGTGATTGCATAGACCTGGGGATATAACCTTAATGTCAAAACCAAAATTGATGTTGTTTGCGCTGTTCTATGGTACCTAATTTGTGATATAAGAATGGGTTTGGGAATACAAATTGCTTCTCTAGTTATGTTGAAATAGCTCAAATGTATGCCACTTCATGTACCAATTATCTTTTCAGGAATCATTGGGAATTTAGCAAATTAGGCAATACTGGTCAAACTTTGATTAGCAGCTGATATTGGCTGGTCATAGACATCCGGTAGTTGTTAAGTTGTATACTTCTTTGGGGATCGGGCTTCAAAGAATTCAATTTTTAGATTGTAAGGCAATCTAGGCCATATTTAATCACGAACAGTTCCTATCTTTTGGGGGCAGGTTGACCCATTTCAGGGACAACTGTGAAATGTACAGATATTTAGCTAAACTTTTGTCCCATGAGTCAAATGAGGGACATGTTCTTTACTTCAGTCTATGTGGAGCCCAGATCTTGCTATTCTTGTATATCTAACCAAAATTTGGCCATATAGAGTTCTTATATGTGGAAGCCCCTGTGTCTATTTGAAGGAAAGACGTGATGGTTTCACTGATGCTTTCTCAATACTTCATATGTCAACTAGAGTACCTGCTGCTTTTGTTTATATTTTATAAGATGTTTGTTTTGCCTTTCATTTAGGTGATATGTGTGGTGGTACAGGAAAATGGAAGGCTTTGAATAGAAAGCGTGCTAAAGATGTATATGAGTTTACTGAGTGTCCAAATTGTTATGGTAAGATATAATGGCAATAGTTACTCTCAGTTCCTTATGCTTGTGAGACCCCATGTTTTGTCTACATAACACATAGCTCAACTCTGCATGCTATAGCCCGCTATTTTTTCACTTGCCTTGCATTTATCCTCATGTAGGTCGAGGTAAACTTGTGTGCCCTGTTTGTTTGGGTACCGGCTTGCCCAATAATAAAGGTCTTTTGAGAAGGCCTGGAGCAAAGCAATTGCTGGATAAAATGTACAATGGACGGCTACTACCAGGTTCTTAGGTAAGTTGCATTCAAACGACTTTCATCTTCTTGAACATTTCCCGATATTCGTATGTTTTTGATTAAGTATATTGAATCAGTTCCCGGAGTACTTAGAATACAATCTACTTGTTAGTTGTTTCAAGCAATAGATTTTCAGTAATATGCTCTCTAATTACCAAGTACGCTTGACGTTAGGGGTTCCACGGGTTCCCACCTCCTTCCCCCACAGGCCTCACCTCCCTACCCTACTCCCAGGAGGTTCTAGTCCAATAGAGGTTTTCTCCTTGCTAGTAAAACACAATCATTTCAACGTTTTCTAAGTGTGGATGAATCACTTTAAAGGTTTTGCCTTGACTGCAGATTCTTCGACGAAACCTGTTTACTGCAGAGGAATGCTGCAATGAATGATCTTGAATCTTGTAATAGTAGTTTAGAACTTGATACTGTTTTCTTCTCCATACTCGCAAGTTACTGTTGGCGGCAAAGCAAATCGAACGTTTAGAGAGGAATCCCAGATTAGCATACAGACCACATTTGTATGTAATATGAGCTCTCAAGCTGTAAGAAGTCGTGTCCCAATGTGAACCATTCTTCTTCCCTACATTTATAAAGTTATGAGATATGTTGTTCATACTGTTTTCAGTGTTATTAGAATACTGTGGGTCAAGCCAATATGCACTTTTTTTAATCTACAAGAATACTTCATTGAACAAAAAATCAATAGAGATTTCGCATGATACTCCCTCCATCATCTAAAGATCTTCCTTTTTAGTATTAAAGTGGTAAGTTTAAATTTTTTGACCGTATGTGATCATTTATATATGTTAAATTTATCATCATGTGAGGTTTTCTTGGATTTAAATCAATATTTATTTGTATAATACATCCTTCGTTCTTTTGAGGATGCAACATATGCACAATAAGTCAATAACCACTATTCATCTATCAATTTTATTCCATATTCTCTCACTGTGTAAGAAAATATATAGAAAAGTAAAATCTTATATATTCATCTTAATGTATACTTTCGTAATATCAACTTTTTATAATTTGTACTTGTACAAAATTAACGACAAGGATCAAAGTAGTACATTGGGTACTACGCAAATGTTGCATCTTTTAGAGAAATTAATGGTCAAAGGAGTACATTGAAGATCAGGAAACAACCAAGAACAAAAGAGAAACTGAGGGAGTACTATAATATTTGTATTAGTGGACAAATTAACAGAATTACTATTTATTTTATAAGAAATCTGACACCTGAAATGGATAAATATGGTATGAGCACAGGAAAAACAAAACTTTGTTGCTCTTGCTATTCGAAGAATTTTAACCTTTTTTTAAACTATGCAACCAAAATGTCATTTTGGATTGTATCTATGACAAGACCTTGGATACTCAAGCAGAAATTATAATGAAGATTAAGTGAATTAAATGGGAAGTCTGAAACTTTATATAAACAAAATTTCAAGCACAATAATCAAGGTTCTGTATTAGGCAGCTTGCTTAAAATAGTGTGCTCTGGTTTGTGTTCACATTCAAAATCTAAATGAACAAATGCTCGCTCAACTTCAGGGAGTTTCTCTAGCTTAATTTGCAGAGTCTCTCCAATTGCATGTGCTTCTTTCAATGGAATATCTTCAGGGAGTTCAATATCAACCTAGAAAATGGCAAAACTTAGATGTAGCGTTTTTCCTGCTGTAGATAAGATAACAGATTACAAAAATAAAAAATAAGGCGATTCAGAGAAGTTAATCACCTCCACAAAGTAAAGCACGCCAAAAGTGTAAGCACGAACGGTGTCAATACGTTTAACTTGAGGGTGTCGTAAGACGAGGTATGTAAACTTTTGCAAGACTTCAGGTGGAGCTGTTTGTCCAATTAGTGAAACTGCCGAAGAAATACACATTAACATACTATCTCACAATGCGCCAAGAAATATGCAGTACATTTTAATAAAGATTGAAAGATATGACCCCAACAGCAGACTTCACTTCCTTTCACTGAAAAGAAGGCATCTTGAGGTGGGAGTTTGGCCTTTTCAAGTTCAAGAAATCATCAAAAATATTATTTTTGTATTTTTTTTTGGGATGAATGTTAGAGCAGCCTTATTATGAGTCAAAATGTTGGTAATTTAGCAAGAATTATATCAAAAAGATGGGTGTAGTAGAGATGTGTAGATTCAGATGGATGTGTGGTTTCACCCCAAAAAATTAGATTTTGGAATGGAGATATTCGGAGGAAGGATGGAGTTGTAGTTTTTGAGGATACAATAATTGAGAATTGGCTTTGTTGGGCAGGCTACGTGCAATGTCGACTATAAGATGTAGTGGTAAGGATCGTAATTCCCATAGGTAGAGAAATCATACAATGTTCACAGGCATAAATTGGTTCACCATCTTGTCGTTTTTCTGTATCCTTCTACCTTATTGATGAGAAGGTTGTTCCAACTTCCAAGTGTGCTTTTAGTCATTTTAGAAAGTGGAATGTACACAAAATTAAATAGAAACGGAAAAGGGGGGACGAGCTACCAGTGTGGAGTGAAAGAAAAAGTCAGAAGGCGAAGCTACCTACCTGCATTCTCCAAAACAGTCCCTGACCAATTTGCAATTGTGTAAATTGCAAGAATAATAGCACCAGCAGGGTCTATCCACCAGTAAAACTTGTCACCAAGAATTGCAGCAACTAATCCGACCACATTTGTGACCACATCGAAGTAATGATCCTGCACAGCCACAAAGGTATAGAATTTGCAAAAATCAGAGCCAACAGACATAGAACCATCTGTATAATTTTTTAGTCTTGTTAAGAGGCTAACTATTTCTCCATCTAACCACGTATTGGCATCAATACCGTTGCTAAACTCAAGTTTAGTTAGATACATAGTGACAATATTGTTAATACAAATGGTGTTAGAGCACTAGTTAGCATTTATGCTTTTTCATAATTTATGTACCTTGGCATAAGCACGGACAATTTCATTACCGGAGCTTCTGCAGTAAAGGAATAAGACAAATTTCACAACTGTGGCTGATATCATAATCAAGCACAGCCATATATACTGGTCAAATGTCATTTTTTCAGCAACATCATCTTTGATTAGTTGTTCCACAGCCTGTATGAGAACTTGAAATCCTGCAGAGAAATATCAAAGCTTGATGACTGCATCTCTGCCAAACTGGTAAGCAGCTGATCAGGCTCAAATGGTCAAACACATACCTAAGGTAGCCATTATAGCAGCAAATATGATGATTCCAACTGGCTGTACTCTTAATTTTCCGATTGGATACTTATAGATGTTGATGCTTTTCATTGAAAGGTGAGTAAACCAAAGTATACCACCAGCCATAAGGTCAAGCAAGGAATCCAACGTTGATGCAGCAATTGCTAGAGATCCAGTCTTAATGGTAGCATAAATCTAGACATTAAGCAAAAAAATTATTGTAGCAATGCACCAATTAGAGGCATAGTATAGTGTGTAGAAACTCCAAATTCATAACTATGACATGCAAATTTTGAGTATCCGAGATTTGCAGATTGCAGTCCCAAATAACCCAAGATACACCCCCAATCAAGAGTAGTAATCCCTCCTTCCCAATAATTGCACCAGTTTGACTTTTGAGGTTTAAGTTTAATTTTTTGACCATATAATCTAATCTCGTTACTTCTTTCTTGTTTTATTTTTCTCAATGTTGACATTCCAAATACCAACTTTGTAGGATTTTACCTATGCATAATTGAAGATATCAATGGTAAAAGTACTACATTGGAGATCATGAAAGTGAATCCGTTGAAATTAATATGGCACACATGAAGTGATATATTTATCCCTCATTCAGAGACATCAATCCAAGATTGAGAGCTTCAATTTATCACAAAGTATTGGTTAGTAATAATCACAAAGTGTAAGAAAGAAGTAACGAGATTATATTCATGTCTAAGAATTAGTTAAGGCAATACCTTGAACACCAAAAGCACAATATTAGCATAATTTGATATCCTCATTGCTCTTTCATGTTGAGCTTGTTCATCATCATCCTCTTCTGGTGAACCTGATTGGACCACATGGTCAACCTCCTCGAATGATTTCAAAGTAGTGAACTGTCTTTCATAGTATTCCTTCTCTCCTGAGAGGACAAAGTAGCAGGTTAACCACAGAACAACAATCAGACGCGAAAAAATGTCACAAACCAAAGATGCATATCATCCTCCTCATCAATCAAAACCATCACTAAACCAATCCTGATATGCACAACATTGAGTCATCCTCCTCAAGATTTCAAAAAAATTTTGACAAGGAAAATGAAATCATGAACTGGTGTTCTCATGAAGGGAAAAACCATGGACGCGAACTAATCTAATTGACAAAGTCTTGTGAGGATGACCATATGGTACACCAAGACCAAAGCCGTATTTTGTCTACATCACTGTCCTTTGTAGCTCTCTATACGCCAAAATATCAAAGGGGATAATCGCCATTCGCCACAATAGAGATACATGCCATAATCAACTCAATAAACTCAATAAACATGCATCATTGAGACATGGAAAATTAAGGGCTTTCTTATGGAAAGGATGAAGAAGAAAACCCAACAAAATCATGTATAATGAGATAAAGAATAAGCTCAAATTGACATTACAAATTAAGACAATTGAGCTCCACTAATTTCAATAATTCAATGTTACAACCAAATTTAAGTATATACCCATAAATTAACTTAGCAAAGAACAGTACTACTACTCAATGTAAGCTTTTATCACATATTTTATAGCAAAGTCAATACCAACTTTCAAAGCAAAAGCTTTCTTTTGAGATTCAGCACAATACCTACACTACAAAAACAAATCAAAACAAACAAAAAAAACTCAAATGTAGAAAAAAAAGAACTTCACTTTTGCAAAATTCTACCTCTTTTTTTATGTACTTCTAGCACTTTTTTTTATCTACAATGATCAAATGAATGAGAGAAAACAAACCCAATAAAGGAAAAATAAAATAAAAAAAATAAAAAATTAATTAAATTAAAAAAGAAAAGACCTTGAGTTAAATCATGTGTTTTGGAGAAATTAACATCATAAGGAGATTCATCATCAACCCCAGAACGAAGTTTATCAGGCAACCTTGAAATGAAGTCAGTTCTCAACGAGTTCACCGAGTTACGCCGACGTAAACCGTTTTGACTCAGTTTTCTACGTGGGCTTCCCAACAATGGCGATTTTTGGCCTGAATTTAGCTCCATTTTTTTTTAAGACCCACAAAAAAAAAAAAGTTGTATCAGATTTATTCCTAGTAGTATATGATTTTATGAACTGAATTTTTAAGGCCACTATTGTTTGTAAGAAGTTGGACAGGTGGATCCAAGACAATTACTGCGGTTTTTGTCTGTGGGAGTACAAAGGTGTGATTAGTAATTTATGATAATGAAAGATTAGTATTTCCTCCGTTTCATAATATCGCGCTTATTTTTTTTTAAACGTTTTTTTAAGACGTAACTTTGACCTTTAATATCTTTAATTTTATATTAATAAAAAATATAAAAGTTGATATTAATAAAATACACGTTGAGGCGAATCTAACTAAAAATGAAGTAGACACTATATTTTTTTATTTTTTTGGTGTTTGCACTCAGTTCACCCTTCGGGCTATATTCGAATCGAAGCCAAGTTCGGAGTGGTTAAGTTCCATTCCTCTCCCAATAAGGGTATTATGGGGATTCGAACACGGGTCTGTCCAACCAAAGCCAGTCCCCATTACCACTGGACAAACACTTACTTGGTAGTAGACACTATATTATGGGACAAAGGGAGTACTCCCTCCGTTTCATTTTAATCTACACACTTACACTTTTCACGCATGCCAATGTAAAACTTTGAAGACATATGTCTTTAGTTTTGTATTTGTAAAAATTATAAAAAGTACATATTAATAAAATACATACTAAGACGAATCTAACAAGATCCCACATGACTATGTTTTTATTCACGTATAAATCACAAACAAGAGTCAAAGTGTAATTTGTGAATAGTGTAAAATGTCAAAGTGTGTAGATTAATATGAAACGGAGGGAGTACTAATTAACTACATTTATTGTATTAGTAGGTTTTGTTTGAGATTAGTCACCGGTAATGAAGTTGACTTGGGATTATCTTTAGTTTTTTAGTTTTAAATATATCTTTTGTTGACCAAGTATTTTAAATATGTATTTTTTTGAATCGACATTTTAAGTATGGTTTAGTACGTCATTATGTGTGTAAGTTTTAGTTTATTTGGTGAAACATGCTACCCAAAGTTTAAAGCTTGGGTGATGGTCCACGCTCAATTAAAAAAAATGAGTGAGCAAGTTGACTTTTATAACAATACTTAGAGCAACTCCAATGGTTGCTCTTAGGTCCTAGCTTGCAATTTTCCAAAAGTTAGAGCTACTAGCTCTATTGTTGGAGAGAAAGCAAGCTTGTTGCTTTGTGAAGCCAAGTAGCTCCACAAAGCTACTTGCTTTGTCAATTTTTTGTGGGCCCCACTTTCCCTTTACTCTTTCACATTTAAAATTGTTGTATGGTGATAACATGTGGGACCTACAAAAACTACAAGTGGTTGTAGTTTTCCAATGGAAAAGGTTGTAGCTTAGGAATGTTGTAGTTTGGAAATCTGATGTGGCACACTAAGCTACAAGTAGTTGTAGCTTGCCATTGTGGGTGCTCTTATGTGGATAAGCAGCACACGTTAATAATGTATTAGATGAAAAGTGTGAGCTAATGTAAAATCTAATTTTATCTCGATATTAGGTGTAATAATTTATTAGATGAAAATGTGAGCTAGTGTAATAATTTTCATTGTCTATTATTTTAGTAGTCAACAAAAATCGCCAAAATAAATGTGAAGTTCTTTTATCCTTGACCAAATTCTTAGTCCTTGTTGGATGTAGGCATGTAGCGGGTATCTCAATCTCAAGGTAGGAAAAAAATAAAATTCAATGCAATATGCATAGGGAATCGACTTTTGCTCACATTGGATTGGGTTGACACTTGGGACTAATTAATGGAGTTGTCTTGTAAGAGACCGTCTATTTTTAAATTAAAATTTGACAATAGTAAGTTCAATATTAAGAAGAGAATTAGCCTAATAGTTGCTAGGTTAATTTCTTTCGGTGACTAGTTTGATTCATTTAGTGACTAGGTCTACTTTTATATTAAAATTAGACCATCTCTTTAATAATTTTTGCTAATTAATATGACTTGTAGCTTCATCCAAACTTATTTGGACAAATTAATCTAAATAAAAGATTTAGAATTTGGAATTTAACTTGTCAATTTTTCACATAATCTTAGAATGACTATTGAGGGTCTAAAATATTTTTGTCCAAATAAATCGAAAATAATTAAATCATAAATAGTTCAACCAAACACAGATTGAAAAAATATCAAACCGATAATTTATATTTGAAAGTATGAAACCTACCTAGTGAGAGTATGTCACAAATTTTGACATGTCTAATTGCTTTTTTATTTTAATTTTTGATGAGGCAGTTTAGTTGGTAAACTCTATAAAAATAATTTTCAAAATGTATCGAATCTCGTCTATATCACTACACTAAATCACTCATTTCCAACCAAAAAAAATAATAATTGTCATTTCTCATTTGTCACCCTCATAAAATCCTTTTTTTTATATTAGTTTTTCCAACATGAATCTACCAATAATAATTTTATTACATGATTGACAATTTATCAACAAGTTTTTCCACCTCACTCAGGATAAACAAAATCTGAACCTCACAATTCACAAAACAGTCAAACAACACACAAATCAATACAATACTCCTCATTCTCATATTATATTAACTTATATTCTCCAAAAAAGCAACTTCAAATAATCAATTCACGACCAAATAATTCAAGACATGAATAAACTTTGAATCAAAAACCAGATATACTCACAGAATTCAAATTCAGCAGATTTCAGAATATTCAATTCAAAATACCCTAAAAAACAAACGAATATTCTTGAGAAAAGTATAAAAATGGCGTCATCGAAAAATGTGCGAAAGTTAGAGGTAGTTTCGCCGGTGCCGGCTGACATAGACATAGCAAATTCCGTTGAGCCGCTTCACATCTCCGACATTGCTGCCGATCTTAATCTCTCTCCTCGACACTATGACCTCTATGGCAAATTCAAGGCCAAGGTTTTTTTAGTCTCTCTCCTTTGACTTTTTGTTTGACTCAATTTTCCACTTCAGTGTAATGTTCATCAAAGTTGCTTTAATTGTTGATCCGTCTTATATTGATTATGTTTATTTATTGGTGGTTGATTATTTGCAACTGTTGCGTAAAATTGTGGTTGATTGATGAAGTAACTGCAAATTTAAGTTGTGATATTGCTTTTTTTTCGTTAGGGATTGATATATGCAATTGTAAGGGATAACATTAAACATGCAATGACTTCACTTGTATGATAAAGTTATACGTCAATCGATGTAATTAATGCTTAGTATTTCCAATTTTATCGTCGCAAATATCAATTTTTTTAATAGGGTTCAGCTGAATGCAAATTAGTAAGGAATTTGTAATATTGTGCTTAGAATTTTGATTAATTCTGAGTTTAATTTAAGGAGGCGTTTGGTTCAAATAGAGGAATGGAGAGGAGATAGAATCAAGAAGAGGGGAGGAATGGTAACAATAATCGTTACTTTTATTGGGTTTTTGGTTCAATAATGGAAATTAGTAATGGATTCGATTACTCCGTTCCAATCCCCCAAAAAGCTCAATCAAACAAGGCCTAAGTTCTGAATCTGTTTTGACATGTTTAGATTTTGACTGTGGGAGTGTATACTTGTTCTTATATGAGGATGGATATTTAGTCTTTGAGATTGAATAAACTACCATACTTTCTATTAGTAGAAATCTAACTACTTAACTTTTTCTAATTCAAAATGCAAAATTGGTGATTCACACAATGACATGGGAATGATATTTTAGGTAGTAGCATTTCCCTAATTCCTTCAATTGTATACATGTTGCACTTTTGGTGTTATTTGGCTTTTTGCAATTTTACTCAATCAACTCATCATACTTTATGCTTTATTCTGTTTCCAGTATTAGTCATATTTTCATTTATATGATACTTTTGGCATTAGTTTTGGTTGCTGAATTCTATTTCCACTTATAGCAATGTATATATGCTTAAATGTGGGTGTACTGCTTTCTTGACACCTTAATTTTGTCAATTGTTTGTGAAATAGGTTTTGTTGTCTGCGCTCGATGAGTTACAAGAATCCCAGAATGGATATTACGTTGTTGTTGGGGGAATCACTCCGACTCCTCTTGGGGAAGGCAAATCAACTACTACTGTTGGTCTTTGTCAAGCTTTGGGAGCCTTCCTTGACAAAAAGGTAATTGATTTTAGGTCCAATTGATGACTGATGTTCTACTCACTCAAAATAGTAGTACATACATTTTCTCAGGACATGAATTTTAACTACTAACTTATATTGTTTTTGGTGATTGCACACGTAGTACATGTTGTCATGGAGTCCCTCAATGTACACCATATCTAACAACTATACCCTCCATCTCATATGTTTGTCCACTTAATCGTCTATCTATATTTAGTATCATATGCCAATTTTAAGGTATTTTTCACTTCTTCCTTCGGTCCTAAATAATAAATCACAGTTACTTGGGAGTCATTACTAAGTAATTGAGTTCAAATACCACAACTATCAATCATTTGAACGTTTATATCTCCAACACACTGATCTAGTGTTCTTCAGAATTCTTATCTATGGATAGCAGTAAGGGTAAGATGGGATAATTATAAGTTTAATTTACTATTTTTCAAAAGTGGCTGGGAAGGCATAAACTGGAAATGTGCATGGCCAATATAATTAGGAATAAAGGTGTAGTTTTTTTTAATTATATCATTGAAATATTACTATTCAAATTGAAATAGTGCATCAACCAATGGTCTAGTACTATGAATCTTACATGTATGTGCACTTTGGAAAGACTATATACATGACACAGAGGGAGTGTTATACAAAAGATTTTTTTTATTGAACGTATAATAGGTTAGGATTCTGGTTTTGACTTTTGAACTGACAGAGGGACAATGGTGATGCATTGCTATAGTTCATTTTGTTCTGTAATTTATAGATGCTTATAATTTTGAAATTTGCCTTATATATAATCACAATCATGTATTTGCACTTTCCTACAGAGGTACATGTTGTGTGCTCAGGGGAATACTTATTCAGAAATCACAATCATGTATTCCCATACAAGCAATATATGTTTCCTAGATTTTTAAAGCTTTAGAATTTATCACTGAGCAAGGTAGTTCTTGCAATCTTACATTTGGGTTATAGTTGTCTTTTGATCTTACCAATCACCTACTATGTCGAAGCCAATTCTTTTGTCCTGTGTTGTTCATCTTCGAAGATTGTTCCTTGGGAATGGTTTAATGTAGTTTGCTCTAGCCCCTTACTCCAAACTGCTTGTCCTCCACCTTCTAAGCAACAAAAACCATCCAACATGTATTTTACTCTTTTTTCAGTTTAGGAATCTCAAGATATTTGCCACTTTATCCCTTGCTATGCAAGATTAGGTGGTTAGCTGTTTCACACATTAGTATGTTAATAAAACCTGTAAAGGATAAATTTTCCCATTTATTCCCCCCCTTTGGCTGAGCTCGATTTAGACCTCGTAATAATCACATCATGCACGAAGTCTGAGATTTCTAACTGCAAGCTTCCTTGTTGGAACTTGTTTGTGATTTTCAGATCGTAGATTGTGAACTCTTCTTAAAGCCAAGTTTAAGGGTCATATGCACATTACACAGATTTTCTTGATTTTAATACTTGACGGGGACAAAACTTCTAGTTCATGGTAGCTTTGTTTGGATATATATCTTCCTACTACCAAATCTTACACTACAATGTTTTGCATTCTTGAATATCATTACAAAACAATGAATACTTGTGGAGACGTCTTCATGCTCCAGAGTTTCATATGAAAAGTTGAGCTGGACCAATTTGCAAGTATCCAGCAGCCATTTTTGTCTAATATCTCTTCAGATTTTTTAAATATATATGTTGTAGTTAGCAGTGGCTGGAATATTTAGCCATCCCGTTTCTCCTTCTTTTTGTGCTTCTCACCAGAGCAAGCGTTTTAAAGTTGTACATATGTGATACTAATGTTTCCTCAATCACATATGATTGTTGAAATAATCATGTAGAACCAAACCTTTCATGTGATTTTGTTAAGCTAATTAAGCTGGGTAAACATCTCTATAGTTGGCTAGGCCTCGAAGGCACTAGTTACGCAGCACCTAAATTGTCATATGCCGAAATGATGAGATACATTTGGTTTAATTCTCTAGTTCTATGGTCAAGGATGAATGAGCATTTTTTACATGTTAAACAGCCCCATCATTTGGGTAGCTTTAGGGCCGTAAAGTTTTTCATAGATTACAAGTTATGTGTGATTGTTCCTTTTGAGATCACTAATCAGGTCCATGTTTCTCCAGGTTGTCACCTGCCTTCGTCAACCATCACAAGGGCCAACGTTTGGAATAAAAGGTGGTGCAGCTGGTGGTGGTTACAGTCAAGTGATTCCAATGGATGAGTTTAATCTTCACTTAACAGGAGATATACATGCTATAACTGCTGCAAACAACCTTCTTGCTGCTGCTATTGACACCAGAGTGTTTCATGAGGCCACTCAGTCAGATAAGGCTCTGTTTAACCGGCTGTGTCCCCCTAACAAAGAAGGTAAAAGAGCCTTTAATAACATAATGTACCGGCGTTTGAAGAAGCTTGGTATTGATAAGACTAATCCAGATGATCTTACTCCGGAAGAGGTCAAAAGCTTTGCTAGGCTTGATATTGACCCTGATTCTATTACATGGAGGAGAGTTATGGATGTCAATGACCGGTTTTTGAGGAAAATTACTGTTGGTCAGGGGCCTGATGAGAAGGGGATGGTAAGGGAGACTGGATTTGATATTTCTGTTGCTAGTGAAATAATGGCTGTTCTGGCTCTCACAACATCTCTAGAAGACATGAGGGAGAGACTTGGAAAGATGGTGATTGGAAACAGCAAGGCTGGAGAACCTATAACAGCTGATGATCTTGGTTTAGGTGGCGCTCTGACTGTATTAATGAAGGATGCAATCAACCCCACTCTCATGCAGACTCTTGAAGGAACCCCTGTGCTTGTTCATGCTGGTCCTTTTGCAAATATTGCTCATGGTAATTCCTCCATTGTTGCTGATAAGATTGCCCTGAAGCTGGTTGGACCTGGTGGGTTTGTGGTTACTGAAGCAGGATTTGGTTCTGATATTGGAACTGAGAAGTTCATGAACATAAAATGTCGATACAGTGGTTTAACTCCACAGTGTGCAATTGTTGTCGCAACAGTGAGGGCTTTAAAAATGCATGGTGGTGGACCTCAAGTAGTGGCTGGCAGGCCTCTTGATCGCGCATACTTAACAGAGAATGTGGATCTTGTTGAGGCTGGTTGTGTTAATCTTGCCAGGCATATTACAAATACAAAGGCCTATGGTTCAAATGTTGTGGTTGCGATAAATATGTTTTCTACTGATACAGAAGCCGAGCTGAATGCTGTAAAAAAAGCTGCAATGGATGCTGGGGCATTTGATGCTGTAATCTGTACCCATCATGCACATGGTGGAAAAGGAGCGGTTAGTACTTCAATTCTTTTTTACTTATTGTCTAAACTCTGAGTTTCCCGTGTTTAGGCTATTTGTTTGTCCTTCTGATCTGTGGTACTGGAGCATGAGGACAACAAACACGTCCTAGACTCTTAGTTTTGTATATCATGAATGTTATGCTAGCCTGAGTAGAATATTCACTTTTATATTGATAATTAAACTGTTCTTATCTTATTTATGATCATATTGTTGGGTATACATTACTTTCTTTGCAAATTAAAGGTCATTTGAGATATGCTATGTACTACCTCCATGTTTTTTAGTTGTACCCGAAGACCTTGACATGCTCTCCAACGCACAAATTTGAGTTTTTATATCTCTAATTATGTATAACTAAAAAATTATACAAAGTTGATATGGAAATATACAAGGAGAAGAATCTAACAAGATCCCACATGAATATGCTTTTCCTTATGTATACACATGGTCAAAGTTGAATATGTGATTAGTGTTACAAGTCAGTATGGTACTCCCCTATGTAGCACGAGTACTTCTTCTAAGTCACGTACCTATACTCGATACGTATCCTGTCTGGGACGCGTACCCATTCCTAAAATTTAAAAAATTTGCCGTTTTCTGTCCCCGTATCCCTCTGTGCAACCTAGGTACTCCCTCTGTTTCTTTTTATTTGATACATATACCATAAATGGATGTCCCCAATAATTTGCTAAATTTCCTATATTTGGCATGTGGACCTCATATCATTCCTACCTATCTTGCCCTATATCTTTGTCATCTACCTATATTACCTATTTTTACCCCTCTTTTGTCATCTATCTATAAAGTTATGGTCCTGGCCGCCCCCTTTTGCATGTCCTAAATATTTGTGCCAAGGAGAAATGTAGCAAATAAAAAGAAATAGAGGGAATAAATCCAAAAGAAAACGGAGGAAGTATCTGATAATGTTAGGACTTTACTTAAGGTAAGGAATGAAAGCTGAACTATCTGGACATGGAGGTCTCTAGCTCTCATTGAACTGAGTGAACTGAGTGGAACTGATGCAACTTCGATAATTTTCAGGTGGATCTTGGCATAGCAGTTCAGAAAGCATGTGAGAATGTGACACAGCCTTTGAAGTTCTTGTATCCTCTGGATGTTAGCATCAAAGAGAAAATAGAGGCAATAGCGAGGTCTTATGGTGCTGCTGGAGTTGAATACTCTGAACAGGTGAGACAATTTGTTCTTGTGATCAACTAGTCTTTTGGTGGTGGATGTGCTTTCATATGGTTTTTATGCGATTATTTTGCTTCTAAGCTTGTTGGCTGCGATATTCTCAGCTTCCAAGAACAAAAACTCCTCATCCACACCTGTGTTTGATTCATTGCATGTTTATAACTTCAGTTTCAGGACTTGCTCAGTACTCTGATGTTTTCAAGTAGATTTGTTCGTATAATTATTGATAGTCTCCATTTTCCTTGAGACGCTTATGAATGTTAAGATATTCCTGGTCCATTATAGCTATCTCTATAGATCTTTCCTACAGTTGTCATACTCAGTAACGACTGCAGTCATGTCATTCTATGTCATAGCTACAACATGCTCTGTAGCTATTGCAGTCAAAACATGCTTAGTAACTACTATAGAAATTGCTTTGGTATTAGCTCACGCTGTGATAATAGTTCACTGGCTTCTCCATTTTCTTTGAGGGTATATATTTAGAAATTCTCATTAATCAATCAAATCTGAAGTTTTTAGAATGTAGATCATTTCTGTTCAAATCTTGTTGTTGCAATCGGAGTTTGGTCTTATGCCAGAGCTCTAATCAGTTTGATAATAGCCTCTTGATACGAGTCCTTTTTCATATTTTAGGCTGAGAAACAAATTGAGATGTACAGCAAGCAAGGATTCTCCAATCTTCCAATCTGCATGGCAAAAACTCAATATTCATTTTCGGACAATGCTGCTCAAAAGGGAGCTCCAAGCGGGTTTATCTTGCCAATTCGTGATGTGAGGGGTAGCATTGGAGCTGGTTTCATTTATCCTCTTGTAGGAACAATGAGCACTATGCCCGGGCTCCCTACAAGGCCTTGCTTCTTCGACATTGATCTCGACACCACAACTGGGAAGGTTATTGGTCTTTCTTGAAAGGTCTTTTCTCAGGAAGAATTGAGGTAGTCTCCTCTGGAGCACAAACTTCTTGGAGATCCTTTGCATACTGTATTTGTATGTACATTTGTCTTGCTAATAATTCCTTGTATAAAAATCTTCCCGTTGTTCCATTTGTGTTCCCCTCAGCTTTTGTATCCCAGTGGACATGAGAATCAATGTTGGATTTTGTATGCAATGGAGTATTAATAAAAGTATGAAAATGGTTATATCCCAAATTTTTCTCTCCTGTGGTTTTTTAGCATTTTGACAAGAGGCAATATTATGCATATGCTTGGGTTATTTGGAATAACAACCAAAATATAGCTTTAGTCGATTAACAAAACCTATAATTCATATTGGTATATGATGTCAAAAATAATTTTTTGTCCTATTTGTTTGTACCAGTGTTTGTTCACTCATCTTTATTGATTTATATTAATAGATCCTTTTCATTTATGTTTCTGAAAAAATAAAGGTTTTAAGCTTGATATGTAGACCGATAATATTGAGTCACAATTCAATTGGTACAAAATAGCGTGACGGAGATCTTTGGGCTCTCCATGCACTATTTATTGATGTTTCTAAAAGAACATCTTAATCATAAAATTACAATTTTAACAACATATTTTCATATACACAAATTGTGAAATGGATGATTATACGACATCTGGTTATATTCGATTTCGAGTAACCAAAAGACATCAACGACATGAAAGAAATTTGCATTGAAATTTGAAAAATAAACAATTAAATTTAACATACTTACTTCATTTTTGTAAATAAAACACTTGTCACTTTTATGAAAGAGCTCTTTTCGATGCAAGGAATACGAGAAGGGTTCTTACTAGGAATGACAACGGGTCGGATTTGGACCAGATTATGCATAATTCGATCCCGGCATCCGAAAATCCGACCGACTTAAAATTCGAACATCCGGCTCCGAACCCGATCAAACTTATTTTTCTGCCCATTTTTTTAATAATAAAATAGTCTTCTATAATACAATAATCTAATATTATAATTTATTCTTATAATCATATGAAAATGTTATATAAGTACTAATAATCCAAACATTACTACTATTTTTAACAATCATTTCTTCAATGGGAAAATCCTATATAATACAGTTGGCTGAAAGTCGAAGTCAGGTTATACATAAATTATATATTAACATAATTAAGAAAAAAGGAATGATTGATTCAAAGTCGGAGTCGGATTCAGATGTCGGATTATTATATGAGATCCGACTCCAACCCTCATCCGACTCAGAGTCGGGACTTTTTAAACAGAGTCGGATTACTTTTTTGTCGGAGTCGACTCGGACTAGAGTAAGATTCGGACTGGGTTGCCATCCCTAGTTCTTACAACTATTTAAGCTAAAGACAAAAAATATTACACTTTCCATAATTAGCATGCATGAAGCGCACACTAGATTCACAAAGCACCTGAATTACACCTGAACTAGCAACTACTCTCTCTCTTGTCGCGCAACTGAAATCCCATAGCAAAGTTTAATTTCTGGAGTTTTTGCTGCTGCGGAAGAATTAACAAATGCGATATCAATCAAAACCCAATCTTTCTGTAATTTCTGATACCAGAAAATCCATGCTTTTTCTTTACTTATTTATGTTATTCTTCATCCTTTGCACATTTTTCATTCTCTTCATTCCTTCATCTTCATCTTCTCCTTTGCTTCTTAAAAACATTGTTAACTTCAAAGATCGCTTTTTTCTTTCTTCTAATGGTTCTCATTTCTCTTCTTTTTTCTCTCATTTCTTCCCCAATTCTTCATCTTCTGATGTTTTGTTAAATTCAAGCTTACCCATCTCTCCAAATTCCACTTTTCAATTAGGGTTTAATGTATCATCATCTAATAATTCTAGTAAAAATGATTCTATTTTGAGTAATTCTTCATCAGTTGAAGAAAAATCGGAGAATAATTTGTCAAATTCAAGCTTACCCATCTCTCCAAATTCTACTTTTCAATTAGGGTTTAATGTATCATCACCATCATCTAATAATTCTATTTTGGGTAATTCTTCAAAAGTTGAAGAATATTCAGAGCATAATACATTGATTTCTGAAACCCAGAATTCTCATGAGGTTAAAGTGAATAGTACAATGACAAATTTGCCCTCTCAATCAAAATCTTATAACATTAAAGGGAACAACAAAAGTGATGAATTTTATGAGTCAATGGTTTATTGTGATCTGTTTGATGGGAAATGGGTTAAAGATGATTCTTACCCAATTTATGAACCTGGGTCTTGCCCTTATATTGATGAACCCTTTAATTGTTATCTTAATGGTAGGCCTGATAATGCATATGAAAAGTATAGATGGCAGCCTCATGGGTGCAACATTCCTAGGTAAAGTTGCAAATATTCTTCCTTTTTTATTCATTCATTTTTTGTGATGATGTTATGATTATGCCAAATTTTTCAAAATATTAGCCTAAATTGATTTGGGATGATGTTATGATTATGCCAGATTTATCATTTTTTGGAATGATGTTGTGATTATACTAGATTTTTTTGGATGATGTTATGTTATGGTTAGAGATCATTTTTTGGGATGATGTATGTTTTTCTTTTTTCAAAATTTTGTGTTTTTATTGTTGATTGATTTGTGATGATGTTGTTATGCCAGATTGAATGGCACACATATGTTGGGATTGTTGACAGGGAAGCGTATGGTGTTTGTTGGTGATTCTTTGAATAGGAATATGTGGGAATCTCTTGTATGTTTACTAAGAAATTCAGTGGAAAACAAAACCAGGGTTTATGAAGTATCTGGAAGAGAAGAATTTCGCACTGAGGGTTCTTATGCCTTTATATTCGAAGTATGTTTAAAGAAGCTCCTTCATTCACTTTAGTGCCAATATACTACTCCCTCTGTTCCTTTTTGTTCTTTCAATGAGGTATTCGGGAATAAACCATTGAAAAATGGGTGAATTATAACAAAAACCCATTTTGTGCGGCATGTTAGATAATTAGGGAAATTTGTGGCAAACAAAGCAAATTTTATAGATAAGAACAACAAAAAGAAACATGCTACTACAAAAATGAGGAAGAACAAGTAGGGACGGAGGAAGTAGTTAATATTGCTTTATGGAGGAAGTAGTTAGTATTGTGTGATTTGAACTCCTTCTAACATCAATAACTTGTTGTATGATTATGTAAATCATTAGGATTACAACTGCTCTGTGGAGTTCTTTAGGTCCCCATTCTTGGTTAGAGAATGGGAAATACCTGATGAAAATGGGTTGAAGAAGGAGACACTGAGGCTTGATTTAGTTGAAAGCTCATCTGAAAAATATAAAGATGCAGATTTTCTAATCTTCAACACTGGACATTGGTGGAGTCATGAAAAAACGTCAAGGGGGTACAAATATGAATATATTCCAAATTTCCCGCATTGTATGTTTTCCCACTTGAGGATATAAACTGATGTATGCCCTTGTGCAGGGAGAGTTACTATCAAGAAGGTAGCCATGTCTATACTCAATTAGAGGTCAATGAGGCGATTCGTCGAGCAGTGACAACCTGGGGAAGATGGCTGGATGCTAATGTGAATCCCACGAAAACACAAGTTTTTTTCAGGGGATATTCTAATTCTCATTTTGGGTAAGTTAGAAAGCATGCAGAAGCTTAAACATGCAGAAGCTTAAACATGCTTAGTAAATTGTTCAAAGTGGTATATTTGTTTGAGTGTTTGATTCTGATTGTTTTGCAATTATGCTTTCAACACGCCTAGTAAAATGCTCTATAAACAAGATAGAATGCGAAGTTATTAGTCACTAGCTAGTAGCTAAGTATGATTGAATATTGGTTGCTTATCTTGGAGACATTGGGTAAGGAAGATGAGTATTCTGCATTCTGGACTCTGGAGAAAGTTGTTTTGTTTTCTGTTCATGCAAAATGCTGACGAGATATTGGAAGTTTTACAAGATTAATCCTACTTATGGGAGGTCCTGCCTTATTAATTAAAACTATCGGTTTTTTTCTAGAATAATTCCAATTATAGGCAGTGGCTTCTCAGAATGATCCCAATTGTGAATGAAGTGAGCGACAACTTAATTATTTAACTGTTTAGTTTTTCTTTCGTGGTTTAATCTTTATCCTTTCGTGACAAATCATCATTTGACCTTCTAAATCTGTTCTTCTAGTTAACTGTGGTCATTTTGAGAAGGCAACCTCATAGATGGGACTATTGTAGTAAAACATATAGTTTTGGATTATTATGAAAACACCATCTATAGTTGGGATTATTCCTATGAAATTTTCCCTAATCCTTTATTTTTTTTGGCTACTTTAGACCGTTTTTAATGCCGTTTGTTGGCGAGTTTTTCTTTCCTTTGCTTTGTTACTTTGTAGTTCTTGAGTTCTGCTGTTAGACTCTCATGTGTTTGCATGATTTGCAGAGGTGGAAAGTGGAATGCTGGTGGAAAGTGTGATATGTATACTGAGCCAATCAAGAATGATACAGATTTACCAGAGCAACCTCCTATGATCAAAGTAGTGGAGAATGTGATCAAATGGACAAAAGTACCAGTTTATTATCTTAACATCACAACACTAACTGACTACCGAAAAGATGCTCATCCTGCAGCTTATAGAACACAACAGGAGAGGCGTGCGCCTTCAAGATACCAAGATTGTGCGCATTGGTGCCTTCCCGGTGTTCCTGATACATGGAATGAACTTGTTTATTCTCAAATTTTGATTAGACTTCACCAGAAGCAAAAACTACAGTAAGGAGAAACTTAATTTAAATGATAATGTGAATAAATAGTTCTTGCTTCACTCACTAGATGGTCTGTGTTCATAGTTTCTGAAAAGGCCTTTTTTGGATAGCGATGACAAATTTATTGTATTTTATAGATAGAATGAGTAAAAAAAAGGATAGGGATCAGCAAGTATCAGTGTAGGGTGCGCGTATAAGTTGTAACTAGAATGCATAGTTTCATTTTCTTGCATTTCAAAGGTTTTTTTTTTGACTTGCATGTTACCACTCTATGTGAGTTCCATCACATCCTTGTGATCCACAAAAGTTGGCATTATTTTTGTAGTAAGTTATGTTTGTTACTTTGATTTTGCAAAATAGACATTATTTTGTAATAAGTTATGTTATTACTATGATTTTGCAAATTTATACGGATTATCATGATCAGTTTTCAATTTTTGGTTTAGAAATTCTTAAAAGTTTTTTAAATTGGCAATATGACATATGCTTTATATAATACCCTATTTGTTTTATATTTGGCCCCTTGTTTTCCTTTCTTTTTTATTTCCTTTTTGTTTCACTAATTAGTCACGATCAGATTTCTTTATTACCATTATCTCAAATTTAGACATGAGTAGAGAGTATAATTATTATGAATTACTCTATTGTAGAAAAATAATTTTAGCTTATTAGTATCATCTTTGTATTTGTATTTCAATATTACACTAACGGTCCAATTGGGAGTTGGTTATAAATGGTGGTAATGAGAATGAATTGGTACGTAAATTTGCAAAATAATTGTTCGTTTCCATGATAATGTTAATTTATCCTAAAGTGTATATTTTTCTTTTTGAATTTTCATTCTCATCCAATACCACTTTGTTAGGTGATAGTGAGTGGTAATGAAAATTAGGAGTGAGATTGCTTCCCCATGGAGAAAAAATACAAACTTGGGGATTGAAATTGTCTCTTCATGGAGCTTTAAATGGTGCTTTCCATGTAACCTACACTAGAACTTCATTGCCATTATTATAGTTTATTAACGACTTTCAAATGGGCCGTAAATATAAAATGAATAGTATAAATTTGTGCTAAAAGAAAAACAAATTAAGTGCCATCGACTCGATCCAAAAACTAGTGTTTTGGGTCATCGTAGGTGGTTGTTAACCCTATATCGAAAAAGAGCTTACTCAGAATTAACTAAAATCCAGATTGAAATGGACTCAACCAACTGGGTTTACTAGGACTCTACACAACCAACACCATGGATGAAAAAAATCGTTCATGATAGAAATGCAACAATATAGTCTTTCACTCATTTCATTTCAATGTGTATTACCACAAATTAAGTTTTTACAACAAATGAAGTCGCCCACGCAAGACAAATGAATATGACACCATAAAATTCTAAAATCTAAATTTATATATTCTTTTCAAGCCATATGAATCTTTTCCAATGACATCCCAGGACCCTAGGAGGCATCCCGTGGCATTCGGAGCTCGGGCCTCAGAAAAGTCCGAAAGCGTGTATTATAATCTTCAATTTTGGCTGTTTTTGGGACATTTTTGGACTTTTTCGGGCCTGTTCATATTTTCTCCTGAAACATTCCAAGGAGTTCTGACGTGACTTGTAATGTTGCGTGTGTGCTTGACACCATTTGCATTGCCTCGAAAAGTCTCAAAACACCCCATTTGTTCATATCTCGTGAAATCCAAAATTGCCTCGAAATGAACGTAAAGGCATCCATATATTCATTCCAAGCCACATGAATCCATTCCAATTACCTCCCATGGCCCTAGGAGGCATCCCGTGGCGTTCGGAACTCGGGCCTCGAAAAAGTCCGAAAGCCTCTAACGCCCCATTTGTTCATTTCTCGTGAAACCTAAAATTGTATCGAAATGAACGCAAATGCATCCATATATTCGTTCCAAGGCACATGAATCATTTCCAATGACCTCCCATGGTCCTAGGAGGCATCCCATGGCATTTGCAACTCGGACCTTGAGAAAGCCTGAAAGCGTGTATTATAACCTTCAATTTTGGCTGTTTTTCGAACATTTTTGGACTTTTTCAGGCCTACTCATATTTTCTCCCGAAACATTTCTAGAAGTCCCGACGTGACTTTTAACATTGCGCGGTTGCTTGGCACCATTTGTATTGCCTCGAAAAGCCTCTGAACACCCCATTTGTTCATTTCTTGTAAAACCCAAAATTGCCTTCAGTTTAGCTTTTTTTGCGATATTTTTTTTTGATTTTTTCGGGTCTAGTCATATTTACTACCGAAACATTCCTAGGAGTGCCGACGTGACTTGTAACGTCGCATAGGTCCTTGTCACAATTTGTATTGCCTGGAAAAGCCTCTAAAGCCCCATATGTTCATTTCTCGTGAAACCCAAATTGTCTCGAAATGAACATAAAGACATCCACATATTCGTTCCAAGTCACCTGAATCGTTTCCAATGACCTCCCTTGTCCCTAGGAGGCATCCCGTGGCGTTAGGAGCTCGGGCCCCGAGAAAGTCCGAAAGCATGTATTATAACCTTCAATTTTGGCTGTTTTTGGGACATTTTTGGTCTTTTCCGAGCCTGGTCATATTTTCACCCGAAACATTCCTAGGAAGGTCGACGTGACTTGTAACGTAATGCGGGTACTTGGTACAATTTGTGTTGCCACCAAAAGCCTCTAAATACCACATTTGTTCATTTCTCGTGAAACCCAAATTGCATCGAAATGAACGTAAATGCATCAATATATTCGTTCAAAGCCACATGACTCCTTTCCAATGACCTCCTATGGCCCTAGGAGGCATTCCGTGGTGTTCGGAGCTCGGACCTCGAGAAAGTCCGAAAGTGTGTATTATAACCTTCAATTTTGGCTGTTTTTCGAACATTTTTGGATTTTTTTGGGCCTGATCATATTTTCTCCTAAAACATTTCTATAAGTCATGACGTGACTTGTAACATTGCGCGGTTGCTTGGCGCCATTTGTATTGCCTCGAAAAGCCTCTGAACACCCCATTTGTTCATTTCTCGTAAAACCCAAAATTGTCTCGGAATGAACGTAAAGATATCTACATATTCGTTTCAAGTCACAAGAATCCTTTCCAATGACCTCCCAAGTCCCTAGGAGGCATCCTTTGGCGTTCGAAGCTCGAGCCCCGAGAAAGTCCGAAAGCGTGTAGTATAACCTTCAATTTTTGGCTGTTTTTTGAACATTTTTGGACTTTTTCGGGCCTGGTCATATTTTCTTCCGAAATATTTCTAGAAGTCCCGACGTGACTTGTAACATTGCGCGGTTGCTTGGCACCATTTGTATTGCCTCGAAAAGCATCTAAACACCCCATTTGTTCATTTCTTGTAAAACCCAAAATTGTTATCAATTTTGGCTTTTTTTGCGATATTTTTTTTGATTTTTTCGGGCCTGGTCATATTTACTACCGAAACATTCCTAGGAGTGCCGACGTGACTTTTAACGTTGTGTAGGTCTTTGGCACAATTTGTATTGCCTCGAAAAGCGTTTAAAGCCCCATTTGTTCTTTTCTCGTGAAACCCAAATTGTCTCGAAATTAACGTAAAGACATCCACATATTCGTTCCAAGTCACATGAATCGTTTCCAATGACCTCCCATGTCCCTAGGAGGCATCATGTTGCATTTGGAGCTCGGGCCCCTAGAAAGTCTGAAAGCATGTATTATAACCTTCAATTTTGGTTGCTTTTGGGACATTTTTGGTATTTTCCGAGCCTGGTCATAGTTTCTCACGAAACATTCCTAGGAAGGTCGACGTGACTTGTAACGTAATGCGGGTACTTGGCACAATGTGTTGCCTCCAAAAGCGTCTAAATACCACATTTGTTCATTTCTCGTGAAACCCAAATTGCCTCGAAATGAACGTAAATGCATCTATATATTCGTTCAAAGCCACATGACTCCTTTCTAATGACCTCCTATGGCCCTAGGAGGCATCCCGTTGTATTCGGAGCTCGGACCCCGAGAAAGTCCGAAAGTGTGTATTATAACCTTCAATTTTGGCGGTTTTTGGGATATATTTGGACTTTTCAGGGCTTGGTCATATTTTCTTCCGAAACGTTCATAGGAAGGCCGACGTGACTTGTAACATTGCACGGTTTCTTGGCACCATTTATATTGCCTCTGAACACCCCATTTGTTTATTTCTCGTAAAACCCAAAATTGTCTCGAAATGAACGTAAATGCATCCATATATTCGTTCCAAGCCACATGAGTTTTTTCCAATGACCTCCCACGGCCCTAGAAGGCATCCCGTGGCGTTGGAAAGTCGGGACTTAGGAAAGTCCGAAAGCGTGTATTATAACCTTCAGTTTTGGCTTTTCTTGCGACATTTTTTGATTTTTTTGGGTCTGGTCATATTTACTATCGAAACATTCATGGGAGTGCCTACGTGACTAGAAACGTTGCGCGGGTCCTTGGCACAATTTGTATTGTCTTGAAAAGCCTCTAACGTTCCATTTGTTCATTTCTCGTGAAACCCAAATTGTCTTGAAATGAACGTAAAGACATCCACATATTCGTTTCAAGTCACATGAATCCTTTCCAATGACCTACCAAGTCACTAGGAGGCATCCCGTGGCGTTCAGAGCTCGGGCCCCGAGAAAATTCGAAAACGTGTATTATAATTTTCAATTTTGGTTGTTTTTGGGATTTTTTGGACTTTTGCGGGCTTGGTCATATTTTCTCCCGAAACGTTCCTAGAAAGGCCGACATGACTTGTCACGTTACGCGGGATATTTTTGGACTTTTCCGGGCGATGCGTGCTTTAATTATTTTATTTGTTGGTTATTCTTTCGTAGTAAACTCTTTGAATTTTTTCTTTCCAAGTCAATTTTATATAGCATTTGAATAACTTCGGTTCTTCCTGATCATGCTATTTTATGAGTAAATAATTTGAAATCAATGAAACACGTATAATGCATAAAGCAATTAGAAATGATATATCACTAACCATTTGTTATTTTTAACATAAAGTTGGAGTTGAAACTATGTGATGGTTCGATAATGTTACTTTAGATAGAGTTAATTTATTGATAAAAGATATAAGTTTCTAAATACATTATAAATCATCATCAAGTTTTTACATACTACATTATTGTTGATAAAGTATTTCAATAACACACTTCTAATTTTGTTTATGGACTTTTCTAATGAATGTATAATCATATTAAATGTCATTTCAAATTTATGGTAAATTTTCTTATGTAAAATTATTTGTCAATTTTATGTTCATTGTGATGACTTTGACTTGTTTGGGAATTTCCTTTTATAAAATAATTTTGTCAATTTTTGTTGATATTCATTAATTGTGCTAACTTTGAGTTGTTTAAAGTTTTTTTTTCTTAAAATATAATTTATTTAATAGGGGTAATAATTTGATTGTAAATTGGGACACCGTTGCAGCGTTGCTCCCCTCTTCCTTATAGTATAGAGATAGATACATGGTAATTGGTAGATACTCATCATCTGTGGGATCTCTAACAATCATTTATATTTAGATATAAGGTAACATACTACACCATCAAAAACAACAAAGCCTTGGTCCTAAAAGATTTGGAGTCGACTAACATGAACCAGTCATAAGAAATAGTTTCCATAGCTAAATATAAGGTTACACATACTACAATAACACCATTAGGTATCAAGTGCACAACTTATTGCCTGATATTTTTTCTTAAACAATGTTTAAGAGTTAATGACCCTACAGTTTTCCGAATTTGGCCACTCGATCCAGTGATTGGATTTACATTTCCCATCTTGATCATGGACTTGATAAAGTCGGTGAGAAAGAGTTGTGGGTTAGTACTGTAGCTCTCTACAATGCTCTTGGTAGTGGTATTAGCCATGTCACTGGAATATAAATCTTGGTCTGAAAGGAGTATGCCCTTGTTGTTGATCAAGTTCTTGAAGTAATGGTTGTCGAATACGTCGGTCGAGTTCTGATCGAGAGCAGTTGTCTGGTTCCCATCACCATTGACAGGGCACAAGCTTTGAAGTTGCGATACTAGGCTGCTGTCAATGGTGCTGTCTGCTGCTCCAGAGCCGGAGAAATTGAACAGTCTTGAACTAAAAACAGCACATCTTGCTAATCCTATAGTGTGAGCTCCGCGGTTAAGTAAAAAATAGTGATGTTTAGGAGATGGGAGTGAAGTATGTTTTGTTAAATATAGTCATTGGGACTATGGATGATAAATACTCCCTCCGTCCCAAAATATAGTTCTCAATTCCTTTTTTTCACGGGAATTTATGCAAGTAGAATATAAGAGGGATAATAAAGATTTTTGTAGCTCATAAGCAACCTCTAGGGAGCTTAACATTTAGGCAAGGCTACCATAGAGCATAAGTCAAAAGCTATGTTACTTTGACTCAAGTACTCGTATCGGATATGGGTATGTATTTAAGTGTTCAACTCGACAATTTTATGAAATTGTTTTCATGATTTTGGCTCAATATATATAAAGCGTCGCAGTGTTCACGTCAATGTTCGAGTAAGGATCCAACACGGATATCTGAGATAAAAGAAAAGTAGTACGAGGTACTTAGGCCAAAATGATTCGAGCTTGAATAAGTTGTCGACATAACAATACCTTGTAAAGCCACTACATCAGTCAAGTTAAGACCCTGATCAGCAAACCTAGAAATGACGATGTCCAGGGGATCGAATGGGGAAGGAAGGTTTGTGTTTGCTCCTGTTTGGTTGGCCACCATCCCATCCCTTCTTCCTACCAATACTTTGTATGAAGATCCTCACTCTGCAACAACATAACTCAAGCAGTTAAATAACAAAAATTAGACATACAAAATGTTGTGTCAAAAGTTAAGCAAAAATTCAAGGGCGAAGCCAGATTTGGTTGTGGAAGAGGACCAGTTTAACGAAGAATTCTAAACATAGTCGTGGAGGGGGAGTTTACCAATAAAGCAAGATACAACCATTGATTACCATTGATTTTCTTCAAAGCTATGTTGAGGCCTGCAGGGACCATGGCCCTCTTAGGTCCCAACATAGCCTCGCCACTGACCAAAATACAGTGCATAAAAAGAATTAATCTAACAGGAGTGCATCTCTTTAATTTCATGTATGGTTTTCCTGGAAGTCTTACCAAGACTATAGAATCACGAGCAGCAATAGCAAGTATATCAGCACAAGAAACAACTCCGCTGCATGAACTTTCTAACCGCGGTTTTTATAGTATCCACAACTTCAAACCCTCTCAAAGAGTTCTGGTTAGGAAAAGCTAACTTCTCACTATCACTTCCATCCAGTAGTACGGACCCATCACAGCCCTATTCACAAAAAATGAAGGGTTATCGCAAAAAACTAAAGGGTTATAGTATACATGGAAGTATGGAACCTAAGTACTATGCTACTGTTGAAAATTTGGCCACAAAATGAGAAATGATACCTACTAAATTAAATACATTCTATAATATAAGGCAAAATTGACCTCAACACCCTGATCCATAGCTCGGGTTGCACCCAATATCACCAACTACGACTAGTAGCTTAAATACAATATGTTGCCGAAGACTATGGGTTTTATGATACAGATTGCATCCACCCGTAGTTGGTGGTGTTTAGGCTACTAGTCATAGTTGGTGGTGTTGGGTTCACGCAAACTATAGTTCAAGGTGTTGAGACCAATTTTAAACAGCCTTAGAGCTAGACGTCATTTAACTAGCTTTGATGATATGGGGGGAGAAAAACTTACATTGACGAAGCAATCATGGAAGTGAAGTCGAAGCAAAGAAGCTGCCATCCTCATTTCATTCATAACCGCAATTTGAACCTGTTTTCTTACAATACGAAAGAGATTAGGGCATGTTGTTGCATAAAAATCAGGTGTTAGTTGACACTTCACATCCACAGTGAATAACAGTAGCAAAGTCACTAGCAAAGTGACACTTTTTTGGCCCCTTGATCTCTTCATACTTGGTTTAAGCTAGTAAAACTAATAATAAGCACAAGAATTAGCTAAGCTGAGAGTTTTAGTTTGTAATGAAAAGTGATCAAAGTGAAATTTCTGATGAGTTATGCATGAACATGAAGATGTTACAAGCTCTATTTATAATTAATTTAGGATGTTCGAGAAAAAGGTTGTCACCTTGCATGTATGAAGTATGATATGTTATTATATTAGTGGTTTATAATTAGAATTTAGACAAATATGTCACCAATCACCACTAGTGAAAAATACACAACTAGTTACGTTTTTTTAAAATGCAAATCGGTCTCCTCTCGCAAAGTTTGACGAAACTTTTTGACCACGTTACTTACATTTATTTTTTATTTTAACTTTTGAGTAACTTTTTTTAACTGATTACGTTACATATATTTTTGCGTAATCGTTTAACTAGTAATTTGAGGTTTATGATTTTTAAACAATCTTATGAGAGAAATATCATGAATTGAATGGCTATAATAAATCTACAATTGATTACTAATGGAGAGGAATGCTTTTCTAGTTTGGTGTCCTGACGTATGGCGGCTGTAGCAACTAGTATGTTGAACTGTGAATATTTAGCACAAAATCACTTTTATTCTACTAATATCACTCTTGATGCACAAGTTTATCGTTTCTATGAGCAAATTAGTACGTAGTGCTATCATACTCATCAGTCATCACAAATCACAATAATATATATAACCCCCACATGATGTTTATGATAGAGGATAAATCTATTCTTGGGGCCTCAACCAAAAAGAATAGATTTATACTCTGTCAGTTTAAACTATATTTATTTTATAATGCATTAATGGCATGCTAATGTATACTCCCTCCGTCCATAATATAGTGCTTATTTCATTTTTGGTGGTCAAACTTTATAATCTTTGACCGAATATTCTCATTTGTATATATAAAAAAACATATTCATGTAGGATCTTGTTAGATTCGTCTCAATGTGTAGTTTCATAATATCAACTTTTTATATTTTTTATTAATAAGAAATTGAAGATATTAAAGGTCAAAGTTACGTTTTGGAGACCGTGAAAAAAGAAACAAGCACTATATTATGGGACGGAGGGAGTATTAGATGAGCATTGAAGAATGTAATCTTTTAAAGTCACTAGTAGAAAAAGGACGATTTGCGTCCCCTCATTTGCGTCGCACAGACACGGAAGTGACGCAAAAAACCTATTTGCGTCGCATGCCAAAAAGCGTTTGACGCAAAAACGAACCATCTGCGTCGCACGTACTTAAGGTGCGTTGCAAATTATTGATTTGCAACGGACCCCAAGCCCATGCGACGCACATCTTAGTTGGGCCGTATCCATCTCATTATCTCCCCATCTCCCCATCTCCCCATCTCCTAAAACTCCTCAACTCCCCATCTCACTCTAACCTAAAACTCTCTCTGATTTGCTTCTCTCTCTCTCCCTCTCTCTCTCCTTCACTCGAATCTTCTTTCTCCCCCCCGTGTCTCTGAAACCCAGAACTCCAAAAGTGAAGCGTCCCAATGGCTTCGTCCCCAATGGCTTACCGACGCCATCTTAGTTGGTTTCTGTCCCCAAAAACCCCGTGAAGCGTCCCCATGGCTTCGATTTGAAATAATTGTGCTTCGAAGGAAAAAAGCATGGTGAAGCTTCGAAGAAAAAACCTTATAGATCTGAATAATTTGGCTTTCTTCAACGTTCTGAAATAACAGGTTCGATTTTTCAAATTTTTTGAATCCGATTTTTTTGTGTTCACAGATTTCAATTTTTTAATATTTTTATATTATGATATTTTTGTGTACCTCTATAGATCTGAAAGTGACTGAAATACTTTGGCTTTCTTTCCCATTCTCCATCTCCAACAGGTTCGAATTCTTTAAATTTTTCTTTCTGATTTTTTGTTTACACTTTTCAGATCTGAAAGAAATTGGCGTTTTTTATTTTTTATATTTGGTTTTTAACAGAAGAGGGCGACTATTGATGATGAAGACGAAGAATGTTTTTATTTTTTTTGGATCTATGTAAAAGTTGTAATAAATTGTAATTTTAATGTTTGGATATTAAATTTTTAGGGTTTTTTGTGTGTTAGATCTATTTTTTTGTTTCAAATTGTGTGTTAGATCTAAATTTTTTTTTCAAATTGTATACGAGGTTCTGTTTCTCTTTTTTTTTCTTTCTTCTCTTTATTTCTTTTGTGCGTCTCACAGAGATGATTGAATCTGGAATTTTGGTTCCAAAAATATTTTTTTTTTTTATTAAACAGTGATTTGCGTCGCACATAGCCTATTGTGCGACGCAAATCACTAATGTGCGTCGCACCCTTGGCAATGTGCGACGCACATTATCTCTGCATTACTCTGAATTGGGCTGGGATAGCCATCTGCGTCGCACCGTATACGAGGTGCGACGCAAATAGATGAAAATGTGCTCGGATCTGCATTCGACGCAGATCATTGATAGTCATTTGCGTCGAGGCCTGTGGCGTCGGACCCATGTCCGACGCAAATAGGCGCCTCACATCCGACGCAAATCGCCTATTCTGTACTAGTGAGTTTTAATAGGTCGATACACCATGGTCAGGTTAAAGAACTGAATTTTCCCTGAGAATAAGATAATGGACAACCATGCATGTTAAACTTTGATACTACAAGATAAATGTAATTATGTAAATAAACATTTTCACATTCTCTACTTTTTTCATAGTCAACTCTGAACCACTCATGGGTGGAAAAGTCTTTTTTGTTGCTCATCAATTTTTAGAAATTCCACAAGCTTAATCGACAAAAAAAAAATCTAATTAAATATGTGATCTTTTTGGTATGCATAGTACTCACAATTAGGCTATATCAGACTCGTTTGTTTATTTAGAATTCTCCCATTTCGTATATATGCTTATTCGGAGGGATAATGTAATGTAAATATGTTGTCAATGGTTGTATCAATCAGTATATCATACACATATTACATATAGAGAACATCTACGTTTGAAAATTAGAGCACATGTCCATCGCATGCCCCTTTAAAGGAACGAGTGTGCCTTCAAAGGGCCTCCACAACCCTAGGGTGCACCACGTGGGAACCGGTGCCCATACCCACGCGAGCACTCGTAGTCGTGTACAATAATCCACACTTTTTCCAGTTTTTGGGCCATTTTTCGACTTCTCCGGGTCTGTCGACGTTCTTTGTCTCGAACAGAACTCCCTATGGCCCGTAGATGCCTAAGGATTCCCCGGGTGCCTCATGCCTTCCTTCCATGCGCACTTTTGTGTTCCTGCTTCTTGCTCGACACAACCCTCGCTAAGCTCCAAAGGACCTATAGATGGTATGACATGCCATTTTAAAGCACGAGTGTGCCTTCAAAAGGTCTCCCACGACTGTATGGTACACCCAAGACCACTGGTGCCCGGACCCTGTGGGGGCCCAAAACTGTGGACTATTATCCACGCTTTTTCAATTTTTCGAGGTATTTTTCGACTTTTCCAGAACCGACGACTTTTTTCGTCTCGAAGCTTCCTAGGTCCCCCAGAGTGCGTAATAATGCCCTAGGGTACCTAGGGCCTTCCTTCCATGCCCACTTTTGTCTTCCCTTGGCTCTTTCTGCACAACCTTCACTAGTGGAAAAATGAAGAAGGGCTGCGCTAAAAAAGGCATGTAGGGCTGCGCTTTTTGACAGCAGCCCTTTCAGTAGCAGCCCTTCACTTTTTAAGTAGGGCTGCGCTAGAAAAGCGCAGCCCTTAAGCTAGAAGGGCTGCGCTAGTTAGGAAAAAGCGCAGCCCTTCTAGCCCAGAAGGGCTGCGCTAGTCTGGGCTAGAAGGGCTGTGCTTTTTCCTAACTAGCGCAGCCCTTCCTACCAAAAAAAAATTTTTTTTTTTTTTTTTTTTTTTGTCATTTTTTTACTCATAATCTCACATTTTCTGAAATTAAACAGAAGAGAAGAGAAAACGAAACGAAAATACTAAACCCAAAACAATAAAAAGAATGAAACGAAAATGAAAAAAAGGAACAAAAACTAATATACAAAGAGAAGTATACAATAAGTATACAAGAACATTAATCAAAATAAACAAAGAGAAGTATACAAGAATAACATTCAAAACAAAGAGAAGTATACAAGAACATTAATCAAAACAAAGAAAAGTATACAAGCAAGAACATTAATCAAAACAAAGAGAAGTATACAAGAACATTAATCAAAATATATAAACAAAGATAAGTATACAAGAACATTATAGATCTGAAAAAATACAAGAACTACAACCTAATAATGTTTAAATACATAAAACAAAACCCAAATACATAATTTAAAGGAAAAAAAATTTCGGAAAAACTTAAAATGGCTATTTGGAGGCTTAAACGAACTCGGATGGCTTAAAAAGCCTAAACATCACCGCGAATAACTTCGGTTCTTCCTGATCATGCTATTTTATGAGTAAATAATTTGAAATCAATGAAACACGTATAATGCATAAAGCAATTAGAAATGATATATCACTAACCATTTGTTATTTTTAACATAAAGTTGGAGTTGAAACTATGTGATGGTTCGATAATGTTACTTTAGATAGAGTTAATTTATTGATAAAAGATATAAGTTTCTAAATACATTATAAATCATCATCAAGTTTTTACATACTACATTATTGTTGATAAAGTATTTCAATAACACACCTTCTAATTTTGTTTATGGACTTTTCTAATGAATGTATAATCATATGTAAATGTCATTTCAAATTTATGGTAAATTTTCTTATGTAAAATTATTTTGTCAATTTTATGTTCATTGTGATGACTTTGACTTGTTTGGGAATTTCCTTTTATAAAATAATTTTGTCAATTTTTTGTTGATATTCATTAATTGTGCTAACTTTGAGTTGTTTAAAGTTTTTTTTTCTTAAAATATAATTTATTTAATAGGGGTAATAATTTGATTGTAAATTGGGACACCGTTGCAGCGTTGCTCCCTCTTCCCTTATAGTATAGAGATAGATATACATGGTAATTGGTAGATACTCATCATCTGTGGGATCTCTAACAATCATTTTATATTTAGATATAAGGTAACATACTACACCATCAAAAACAACAAAGCCTTGGTCCTAAAATGATTTGGAGTCGACTAACATGAACCAGTCATAAGAAATAGTTTCCATAGCTAAATATAAGGTTACACATACTACAATAACACCATTAGGTATCAAGTGCACAACTTATTGCCTGATATTTTTTCTTAAACAATGTTTAAGAGTTAATGACCCTACAGTTTGTCCGAATTTGGCCACTCGATCCAGTGATTGGATTTACATTTCCCATCTTGATCATGGACTTGATAAAGTCGGTGAGAAAGAGTTGTGGGTTAGTACTGTAGCTCTCTACAATGCTCTTGGTAGTGGTATTAGCCATGTCACTGGAATATAAATCTTGGTCTGAAAGGAGTATGCCCTTGTTGTTGATCAAGTTCTTGAAGTAATGGTTGTCGAATACGTCGGTCGAGTTCTGATCGAGAGCAGTTGTCTGGTTCCCATCACCATTGACAGGGCACAAGCTTTGAAGTTGCGATACTAGGCTGCTGTCAATGGTGCTGTCTGCTGCTCCAGAGCCGGAGAAATTGAACAGTCTTGAACTAAAAACAGCACATCTTGCTAATCCTATAGTGTGAGCTCCTGCGGTTAAGTAAAAATAGTGATGTTTAGGAGATGGGAGTGAAGTATGTTTTGTTAAATATAGTCATTGGGACTATGGATGATAAATACTCCCTCCGTCCCAAAATATAGTTCTCAATTCCTTTTTTTCACGGGAATTTATGCAAGTAGAATATAAGAGGGATAATAAAGATTTTTTGTAGCTCATAAGCAACCTCTAGGGAGCTTAACATTTAGGCAAGGCTACCATAGAGCATAAGTCAAAAGCTATGTTACTTTGACTCAAGTACTCGTATCGGATATGGGTATGTATTTAAGTGTTCAACTCGACAATTTTATGAAATTGTTTCATGATTTTGGCTCATATATATAAAGCGTCGCAGTGTTCACGTCAATGTTGAGTAAGGATCCAACACGGATATCTGAGATAAAAGAAAAGTAGTACGAGGTACTTAGGCCAAAATGATTCGAGCTTGAATAAGTTGTCGACATAACAATACCTTGTAAAGCCACTACATCAGTCAAGTTAAGACCCTGATCAGCAAACCTAGAAATGACGATGTCCGGGGATCGAATGGGGAAGGAAGGTTTGTGTTTGCTCCTGTTTGGTTGGCCACCATCCCATCCCTTCTTCCTACCAATACTTTGTATGAAGATCCTCCACTCTGCAACAACATAACTCAAGCAGTTAAATAACAAAAATTAGACAAAATGTTGTGTCAAAAGTTAAGCAAAAATTCAAGGGCGAAGCCAGATTTGGTTGTGGAAGAGGACCAGTTTAACGAAGAATTCTAAACATAGTCGTGGAGGGGGGAGTTTACCAATAAAGCAAGATACAACCATTGATTACCATTGATTTTCTTCAAAGCTATGTTGAGGCCCGCGGGGCCATGACCCTCTTAGGTCCCAACTGCCTCGCCACTGACCAAAATACAGTGCATAAAAAGAATTAATCTAACAGGAGTGCATCTCTTTAATTTCATGTATGGTTTTCCTGGAAGTCTTACCAAGACTATAGAATCACGAGCAGCAATAGCAAGTATATCAGCACAAGAAACAACTCGCTGCATGAACTTTACTACCGCGGTTTTTATAGTATCCACAACTTCAAATCTCAAAGAGTTCTGGTTAGGAAAAGCTAACTTCTCACTATCACTTCCATCCAGTAGTACGGACCCATCACAGCCCTATTCACAAAAATGAAGGGTTATCGTCAAAAAACTAAAGGGTTATAGTATACATGGAAGTATGGAACCTAAGTACTATGCTACTGTTGAAAATTTGGCCACAAAAATGAGAAATGATACCTACTAAATTAAATACATTCTATAATATAAGGCAAAATTGACCTCAACACCCTGATCCATAGCTCGGGTTGCACCCAATATCACCAACTACGACTAGTAGCTTAAATACAATATGTTGCCGAAGACTATGGGTTTTATGATACAGATTGCATCCCACCCCGTAGTTGGTGGTGTTTAGGCTACTAGTCATAGTTGGTGGTGTTGGGTTCACGCAAACTATAGTTCAAGGTGTTGAGACCAATTTTAAACAGCCTTAGAGCTAGACGTCATTTAACTAGCTTTGATGATATGGGGGAGAAAAACTTACATTGACGAAGCAATCATGGAAGTGAAGTCGAAGCAAAGAAGCTGCCATCCTCATTTCATTCATAACCGCAATTTGAACCTGTTTTCTTACAATACGAAAGAGATATAGGGCATGTTGTTGCATAAAAATCAGGTGTTAGTTGACACTTCACATCCACAGTGAATAACAGTAGCAAAGTCACTAGCAAAGTGACACTTTTTTGGCCCTTGATCTCTTCATACTTGGTTTAAGCTAGTAAAACTAATAATAAGCACAAGAATTAGCTAAGCTGAGAGTTTTAGTTTGTAATGAAAGTGATCAAAGTGAAATTTCTGATGAGTTATGCATGAACATGAAGATGTTACAAGCTCTATTTATAATTAATTTAGGATGTTCGAGAAAAAGGGTTGTCACCTTGCATGTATGAAGTATGATATGTTATTATATTAGTGGTTTATAATTAGAATTTAGACAAATATGTCACCAATCACCACTAGTGAAAAATACACAACTAGTTACGTTTTTTTAAAATGCAAATCGGTCTCCTCTCGCAAAGTTTGACGAAACTTTTTTGACCACGTTACTTACATTTTATTTTTTATTTTAACTTTTGAGTAACTTTTTTTAACTGATTACGTTACATATATTTTTGCGTAATCGTTTAACTAGTAATTTGAGGTTTATGATTTTTAAACAATCTTATGAGAGAAATATCATGAATTGAATGGCTATAATAAATCTACAATTGATTACTAATGGAGAGGAATGCTTTTCTAGTTTGGTGTCCTGACGTATGGCGGCTGTAGCAACTAGTATGTTGAACTGTGAATATTTAGCACAAAATCACTTTTATTCTACTAATATCACTCTTGATGCACAAGTTTATCGTTTCTATGAGCAAATTAGTACGTAGTGCTATCATACTCATCAGTCATCACAAATCACAATAATATATATAACCCGCCACATGATGTTTATGATAGAGGATAAATCTATTCTTGGGGCCTCAACCAAAAAGAATAGATTTATACTCTGTCAGTTTAAACTATATTTATTTTATAATGCATTAATGGCATGCTAATGTATACTCCCTCCGTCCCATAATATAGTGCTTATTTCATTTTTGGTGGTCAAACTTTATAATCTTTGACCGAATATTCTCATTTGTATATATAAAAAAACATATTCATGTAGGATCTTGTTAGATTCGTCTCAATGTGTAGTTTCATAATATCAACTTTTTATATTTTTTATTAATAAGAAATTGAAGATATTAAAGGTCAAAGTTACGTTTTGGAGACCGTGAAAAAAGAAACAAGCACTATATTATGGGACGGAGGGAGTATTAGATGAGCATTGAAGAATGTAATCTTTTAAAGTTTTAATAGGTCGATACACCATGGTCAGGTTAAAGAACTGAATTTTCCCTGAGAATAAGATAATGGACAACCATGCATGTTAAACTTTGATACTACAAGATAAATGTAATTATGTAAATAAACATTTTCACATTCTCTACTTTTTTCATAGTCAACTCTGAACCACTCATGGGTGGAAAAGTCTTTTTTGTTGCTCATCAATTTTTAGAAATTCCACAAGCTTAATCGACAAAAAAAAAATCTAATTAAATATGTGATCTTTTTGGTATGCATAGTACTCACAATTAGGCTATATCAGACTCGTTTGTTTATTTAGAATTCTCCCATTTCGTATATATGCTTATTCGGAGGGATAATGTAATGTAAATATGTTGTCAATGGTTGTATCAATCAGTATATCATACACATATTACATATAGAGAACATCTACGTTTGAAAATTAGAGCACATGTCCATCGCATGCCCCTTTAAAGGAACGAGTGTGCCTTCAAAGGGCCTCCCACAACCCTAGGGTGCACCACGTGGGAACCGGTGCCCATACCCCACGCGAGCACTCGTAGTCGTGTACAATAATCCACACTTTTTCCAGTTTTTGGGCCATTTTTCGACTTCTCCGGGTCTGTCGACGTTCTTTGTCTCGAACAGAACTCCCTATGGCCCGTAGATGCCTAAGGATTCCCCGGGTGCCTCATGCCTTCCTTCCATGCGCACTTTTGTGTTCCTGCTTCTTGCTCGACACAACCCTCGCTAAGCTCCAAAGGACCTATAGATGGTATGACATGCCATTTTAAAGCACGAGTGTGCCTTCAAAAGGTCTCCCACGACTGTATGGTACACCCCAAGACCACTGGTGCCCGGACCCTGTGGGGGCCCAAAACTGTGGACTATTATCCACGCTTTTTCAATTTTTCGAGGTATTTTTCGACTTTTCCAGAACCGACGACTTTTTTCGTCTCGAAGCTTCCTAGGTCCCCCAGAGTGCGTAATAATGCCCTAGGGTACCTAGGGCCTTCCTTCCATGCCCACTTTTGTCTTCCCTTGGCTCTTTCTGCACAACCTTCACTAGTGGAAAAATGAAGAAGGGCTGCGCTAAAAAAGGCATGTAGGGCTGCGCTTTTTGACAGCAGCCCTTTCAGTAGCAGCCCTTCACTTTTTAAGTAGGGCTGCGCTAGAAAAGCGCAGCCCTTAAGCTAGAAGGGCTGCGCTAGTTAGGAAAAAGCGCAGCCCTTCTAGCCCAGAAGGGCTGCGCTAGTTAGGAAAAAGCGCAGCCCTTCTGGGCTAGAAGGGCTGCGCTTTTTCCTAACTAGCGCAGCCCTTCCTACCAAAAAAAAATTTTTTTTTTTTTTTTTTTTTTTTGTCATTTTTTTACTCATAATCTCACATTTTCTGAAATTAAACAGAAGAGAAGAGAAACGAAACGAAAATACTAAACCCAAAACAATAAAAAGAATGAAACGAAAATGAAAAAAAGGAACAAAAACTAATATACAAAGAGAAGTATACAATAAGTATACAAGAACATTAATCAAAATAAACAAAGAGAAGTATACAAGAATAACATTCAAAACAAAGAGAAGTATACAAGAACATTAATCAAAACAAAGAAAAGTATACAAGCAAGAACATTAATCAAAACAAAGAGAAGTATACAAGAACATTAATCAAAATATATAAACAAAGATAAGTATACAAGAACATTATAGATCTGAAAAAATACAAGAACTACAACCTAATAATGTTTAAATACATAAAACAAAACCCAAATACATAATTTAAAGGAAAAAAAAATTTCGGAAAAACTTAAAATGGCTATTTGGAGGCTTAAACGAACTCGGATGGCTTAAAAAGCCTAAACATCACCGCGAATAACTTCGGTTCTTCCTGATCATGCTATTTTATGAGTAAATAATTTGAAATCAATGAAACACGTATAATGCATAAAGCAATTAGAAATGATATATCACTAACCATTTGTTATTTTTAACATAAAGTTGGAGTTGAAACTATGTGATGGTTCGATAATGTTACTTTAGATAGAGTTAATTTATTGATAAAAGATATAAGTTTCTAAATACATTATAAATCATCATCAAGTTTTTACATACTACATTATTGTTGATAAAGTATTTCAATAACACACTTCTAATTTTGTTTATGGACTTTTCTAATGAATGTATAATCATATGTAAATGTCATTTCAAATTTATGGTAAATTTTCTTATGTAAAATTATTTTGTCAATTTTATGTTCATTGTGATGACTTTGACTTGTTTGGGAATTTCCTTTTATAAAATAATTTTGTCAATTTTTTGTTGATATTCATTAATTGTGCTAACTTTGAGTTGTTTAAAGTTTTTTTTTTCTTAAAATATAATTTATTTAATAGGAGTAAAAATGTGATTTTAAATGGGGACACCGTTGCAGCGTTGCTCCCCTCTTCCCTTATAGTATAGAGATAGATACATGGTAATTGGTAGATACTCATCATCTGTGGGATCTCTAACAATCATTTTATATTTAGATATAAGGTAACATACTACACCATCAAAAACAACAAAGCCTTGGTCCTAAAATGATTTGGAGTCGACTAACATGAACCAGTCATAAGAAATAGTTTCCATAGCTAAATATAAGGTTACACATACTACAATAACACCATTAGGTATCAAGTGCACAACTTATTGCCTGATATTTTTTCTTAAACAATGTTTAAGAGTTAATGACCCTACAGTTTGTCCGAATTTGGCCACTCGATCCAGTGATTGGATTTACATTTCCCATCTTGATCATGGACTTGATAAAGTCGGTGAGAAAGAGTTGTGGGTTAGTACTGTAGCTCTCTACAATGCTCTTGGTAGTGGTATTAGCCATGTCACTGGAATATAAATCTTGGTCTGAAAGGAGTATGCCCTTGTTGTTGATCAAGTTCTTGAAGTAATGGTTGTCGAATACGTCGGTCGAGTTCTGATCGAGAGCAGTTGTCTGGTTCCCATCACCATTGACAGGGCACAAGCTTTGAAGTTGCGATACTAGGCTGCTGTCAATGGTGCTGTCTGCTGCTCCAGAGCCGGAGAAATTGAACAGTCTTGAACTAAAAACAGCACATCTTGCTAATCCTATAGTGTGAGCTCCTGCGGTTAAGTAAAAAATAGTGATGTTTAGGAGATGGGAGTGAAGTATGTTTTGTTAAATATAGTCATTGGGACTATGGATGATAAATACTCCCTCCGTCCCAAAATATAGTTCTCAATTCCTTTTTTTCACGGGAATTTATGCAAGTAGAATATAAGAGGGATAATAAAGATTTTTTGTAGCTCATAAGCAACCTCTAGGGAGCTTAACATTTAGGCAAGGCTACCATAGAGCATAAGTCAAAAGCTATGTTACTTTGACTCAAGTACTCGTATCGGATATGGGTATGTATTTAAGTGTTCAACTCGACAATTTTATGAAATTGTTTTCATGATTTTGGCTCAATATATATAAAGCGTCGCAGTGTTCACGTCAATGTTCGAGTAAGGATCCAACACGGATATCTGAGATAAAAGAAAAGTAGTACGAGGTACTTAGGCCAAAATGATTCGAGCTTGAATAAGTTGTCGACATAACAATACCTTGTAAAGCCACTACATCAGTCAAGTTAAGACCCTGATCAGCAAACCTAGAAATGACGATGTCCAGGGGATCGAATGGGGAAGGAAGGTTTGTGTTTGCTCCTGTTTGGTTGGCCACCATCCCATCCCTTCTTCCTACCAATACTTTGTATGAAGATCCTCCACTCTGCAACAACATAACTCAAGCAGTTAAATAACAAAAATTAGACAAAATGTTGTGTCAAAAGTTAAGCAAAAATTCAAGGGCGAAGCCAGATTTGGTTGTGGAAGAGGACCAGTTTAACGAAGAATTCTAAACATAGTCGTGGAGGGGGGAGTTTACCAATAAAGCAAGATACAACCATTGATTACCATTGATTTTCTTCAAAGCTATGTTGAGGCCTGCAGGGACCATGGCCCTCTTAGGTCCCAACATAGCCTCGCCACTGACCAAAATACAGTGCATAAAAAGAATTAATCTAACAGGAGTGCATCTCTTTAATTTCATGTATGGTTTTCCTGGAAGTCTTACCAAGACTATAGAATCACGAGCAGCAATAGCAAGTATATCAGCACAAGAAACAACTCCGCTGCATGAACTTTCTACCGCGGTTTTTATAGTATCCACAACTTCAAACCCTCTCAAAGAGTTCTGGTTAGGAAAAGCTAACTTCTCACTATCACTTCCATCCAGTAGTACGGACCCATCACAGCCCTATTCACAAAAATGAAGGGTTATCGTCAAAAAAATAAAGGGTTAATTATAGTATACATGGAACCTAAGTAGCAGAAAATTTGGCCACAAAAACAAGAAATGATACCTACTAAATTAAATATATTCTATAATATAAGGCAAAATTGGCCTCAACACCCTGATTATAGCTCGGGTGCACCCAACACCACCAACTATGACTAGCAGCCTAAACACCATCACTTATCAAAAGAAAAAGTAGCCTAAACACCATCAACTATGGGGTGGGATGCATTCCATACCATGAATGAGGCCAGAAGCCTAATATGTTGCCGAAGACGACGGTGGGTTTTTATGGTACAGACTGCACCCCACCCCGTAGTTGGTGGTGTTTAGGCTACTAGTCATAGTTGGTGGCATTGGGTTCACGCAAACTATATATAGTTCAAGATGTTGAGACCAATTTTGTCATAATATAATTACTCATGTCAAGTTTTTAAATAAATACTAACTAATAGGTCTTGTGAAATGAGAGAAAAACATTGTGTTTTTGCTCTTGTTAGATTATTTAGAAAGTTTTGCGTCATGCTTATGGGAGTGTTATGTCGTGAATCACTCTATACACATTAAACAGCCTTAGAGCTAAACGTCATTTAACTAGCTTTGATGATATGGGGGGAGAAAAACTTACATTGACGAAGCAATCATGAAAGTGAAGTCGAAGCAAAGAAGCTGCCATCCTCATTTCATTCATAACCGCAATTTGAACCTGTTTTCTTACAATATGAAAGAGATTAGGGCATGTTGTTGCATAAAAATCAGCTGTTAGTTGACACTTCACATCCACAGTGAATAACAATAGCAAAGTGATCACTAGCAAAGTGACACTTTTTTGGCCCCTTGATCTCTTCATACTTGGTTTAAGCTAGTAAAACTAATAATAAGCACAAGAATTAGGTAAGCTGAGAGTTTTAGTTTGTAATGAAAAGTGATCAAAGTGAGATTTCTGATGAGTTATGCATGAACATGAAGATGTTACAAGCTCTATTTATAATTAATTTAGGATGTTCGAGAAAAAGGGTTGTCACCTTGCATATATGATATATTATTATACTAATGGTTTATAATTAGACAAATATGTCACCAATCACCACTAGTGAAAAATACACGACTAGTTACGTTTTTGTTTTTGTAAAATGCAAATCGATCTCCTCTTGCAGTTTGACGAAACTTTTTTGACTACGCTACTTACATTTTATTATTTCTTTTAAAATTTGAGTAGCTTTTTTTAACTGATTACGTTACATATATTTTTGCGTAATCGTTTAACTAGTAATTTGAGGCTTTTGATATTTTAATCAATCTTATGAGAGAAATATCATGAATTGAATGGCTATAATAATCTACAACTGATTACTAATGGAGAGGAATGCTTTTCTAGTATGGTGTCCTGACGTATGGCGGCTGTAGCAACTAGCATGTTGAACTGTGAATATTTAGCACAAAATCACTTTTGTTCTACTAATATCACTCTTGATGCACAAGTTTATCGTTTCTATGAGCAAATTAGTACGTAGTGCGATCACACTCATCAGTCATCACAAATCACAATAATATAACGCGCCACATGATGTTTAAACTATACTTATTTCATTCAAATGCATTAATGTCATACTAATGTATATTAGATGAGCATTGAAGAATGTAATCTTTTAAAGTTTTAATAGGTCGATACACCATGGTCGGGTTAAAGAACTGAATTTTCCCTGAGAATAAGATAATGGACAACCATGCATGTTAAACTTTGATACTACAAGATAAATGTAATTAAACATTTTCACATTCTCTACCTTTTTTTTCATAGTCAACTCTTAACCACTCACATGGGTGGAAAAGTCTCTTTTGTTGCTCGTCCATTTTTAGAAAAACCCCTAAAAAAAAAGAAAAAATTCCACAAGCTTAATCGAAAATGAAAAAAAAAATCTAAATATGTGATTTTTTTTTGGTACGCATAGTACTCACAATTAGGTTATATATCAGACTCGTTTGTTTATTTAGAATTCTCCCATTCCGTATATATGCTTATTCGGAGGGATAATAGTCTTGCATGTGTCAAACACATGTAACATAATATGTTGTCAATTGTTGTATGCATCAGTATATCATGTACATATAGAGAACATCTACGTTCGAAAATCAGAGCACATGTATGTACATCGCATTACCCCTTCAAAGGAACGAATGTGCCTTTAAAGGGCCTCCCACAGCCCTAGGATGCACTCCATGGGAATCGGTGCCCTAGGATGCACCCCCCGGAATCGTGTACAATAATCCACGCTTTTCCAGTTTTCGGGTCATTTTTCGACTTCTCCGGGGCCGTCGACGTTTTTCGTCCCAAACGGGCCTTCCTATGGCCCATAGATGCCTAGCTAAGGATGCCCCCGGGTGCCTCATGTCTTCCTTCCGTGCCCACTTTTATGTTCCCTTGGCTTGCTCGGCACAACCTCGCTAGGCTCCACAAGGCCTATAGATGGCATCACATACCATACATTCCAAGGCACGAGTCTGCCTTCAAAGGGTCTCCAACGACCGTAGGGTACACCCCAAGACCACTGGTGCCCGGACCTTACGGGGACCCATAACTGTGGACTATTATCCACGCTTTTTCAATTTTTCGAGGCATTTTTCGACTTTCTCGGGCCCGACAATTTTTTTCGTCCCGAAGCTTCCTAGGGTCCTCGGAGTGCGTAATGATGCCCCGGGGTGCCTAGGGCCTTCCTTCCATGCCCACTTTTGTCTTCCCTTGGCTCTTTCTACACAACCTTGTTAGGTTCTAGCTAGAGATCTCCTAAATGGCATCGCATGCCCTTTCAAGGCACAAGTATGCCTTCAAAGGGCTTTCCACGACTGTAGGGTGCACCCCATGGCAACTAGTGCTCGAGCCACGCAAGGGCCAATAACCTTGTACTATAATCCACGTTTTTTCGAGTTTTTAGGGCATTTTTCCACTTTGCGGCGGGGTCCAACGACTTTTTTCGTCCCCAACCTTCCTAGGGCCCATAGGGTGCCCACGGGTGCTTCGGGCCTTCCTTCCATGCATGCTTTTATCTTCCCTTGGCTCTCTCGACATAACCCTTAATAGTCTCTAGACGGCATCGCATGCCTTTTCAAGGCACGGGTGTGCCTTCAAAGGGCCTCCCACAACCGTAGGGTGCAACCAATGGCCACTGGTTCCCAGGCCTCGCAGGGGCTTGGAATCGTGGATTATAATCCACGTTTTTTTCCAATTTTTAGGGCATTTTTCGACTTTCACGAGCCCGAGAACTTTTTTCGTTCAGAACCTTCCTAGGGCCCGCAGAGTGCCTAAGGATGCCCCAGGGTACCTAAGGCCTTCTTTCCATGCCCACTTTTGTCTTCCCCTGGCTTGCTCGACACGACCCTCGCTAGGCTCTAGAGGGCCTCTAGATGACATCGCATGCCATTTCAAGGCACGAGTGTGCCTTCAAACGGTCTCCCACGACCGTAGGCTACACTCCAAGACCACTGGTGCCCGGGACCTCCGGGGTTCCGGAACCGTTGACTATTATCCACGTTTTTTCAATTTTTCGAGGCATTTTTTCGACTTTCCCAATCTCGACGGCTTTTTTCGACCTGAAACTTCTTAAGGCCCCCACAGTGCGCAATGATTCCCCGGGGTGCCTCGGGCCTTCATTCCATGCCCACTTTTGTCTTCCCTTGGCTCTTTCGGTACAACCCTTGTGAGGCTCTAGAAATCTTCTAGATGGCGTCGCATGCCCTTTCAACACACAAGTGTGCCTTCAAAGGGCCTCCCACGACCATATGGTGCACCCCATGGGCACTGTTGCTCTGGATCTACGGGGGTCGAAACTGTGGATTATAATACACGTTTTTTCCAGTTTTTGGGGAATTTTTAGACTTCCCTGATCCTGATGAATTTTTTCGTCCTGAACCATCCATGGCCCCCAAGGTGCCTAATGTTGCCCTAGGTGCCTCGGGCCTTCCTTTCATGCCCACTTTTGTCTTTTCTTGGCTCGTCCGACACAACCCTCGTTAGGCTCTAAAGAGTCTCTAGATGGCATCACATCGTTTCAAGGCATGAATATGCCTTCAAAGGGCCTCCCACGACCATAGGGTGCACCCCATGGCCACTAGTGCACGAGCTTCGTGTGGGCCCTGAACTGTGGACTATAATCCACGCTTTTTCTTGTTTTCGGGGTATTTTCAGACTTGCCCGAGCCCGCCGACTTTTTTAGTCCCGAACCTTCCTAGGCCCCCCAGGGTGCCTAAGGACCGTGGGTGCCTTGGGCCTTCCTTCCATGCCCACTTTTTTGTTCCTCTGGCTCGTCGGCACAACCCTCGCTAGGCTCCATAGGGTCGTAGATGGCATCGCATGCCTTTTCAAGGCATGAGTGTGCCTTCAAAGGGTCTCCCACGACCGCAGGGTGCACTCCATGGGCACTCGTGCCCGGGCCTCGCGGGACCCGACACCATAGACTATAATCCACGCCTTTTCTAGTTTTTGGGGGCATTTTTAGACTTCTCCAGGTGACGAATTTTTTCGTCCTCAACCTACCTAGGAGCCCTAGAGTACCTAAGGCTGCCTCGGGGTGCCTCAGACCTTCCTTCCATGCCCACTTTTGTCTTCTCTTGGCGCTAGGCACGACCCTTGCTAGGCTCCAGAAGATCTCTATATGAACAAGTTAGGTAAACAAGTAATATTTCTCAGTCTAGTTTATAAAGGATTAAATAAAAGACTACAATTAAATACCAATAAGTTTTGATAATTTAGGATTGATATAGAATCTGATAACATGTTTGGATAAGAGGATTTGAATACACAACTGAAAGTGAAGAATAATTAGTCCGTTTTCTTTCATATGAATACGAATTGAGAATGGGTAGGGTTAGAAGAATTCAATTTCGTTCTCCTTCAATGAACTAAGTACAAAGTTGGAACTTCCAACTTCTTCGTTCTCCTCCCCTTGGTATATATAATCAAAGAATGGAGGGAGGGAATGGTTAAAACCATTAATGAAGTCATGAGGGTTAGGAGAGAAAGTTGGGTAATTAACAGGGGTTATGTTAAAAGTTGGGAAAAATTAATAATAACAAAATTGTAATAAAAGGGAAATTTTTTACCAGTTTGAATTTGGTGTCACTTATTATGACATTTTCAAATAATAAATATATGTCACTTATTTTGTAACGGAGGAAGTATATTAGAAAATAAATGAGACATCTATAATTCTGGCGAGTGTATATGATGACATGCTGCCTTTATTCCCCTTTGCTAGCTCTCGTACTTCATCTCTCTTCCCCACCAGCCACCACCATAGGTATACAGATACATGGTAGAAGAATATAGTTAATTGAATTGAAATGGTTTACGTAACTTTGAAAGTTTGAGCACACCATTAGAGAGTTCTATCCCTCTAAGTTGTAAGCAAGCATTAAGGTTCAAAAATAATCTCAACTTGTGCTTGTCTTCTCTAAATTAATCTATTCAGTTTTGTCCTCTTTTAGGATTAAACTTTGGTTAAGTGCTTTCTTGCCTACAAAATTTGTTTGTTTCTGTGATATTGCATGTGTTATCTATCTTATCAATACTATATTTCAGTGGGCATGATATGTAAGGGATAAGCACTGTTACAATAACATTGTTCACGAAGCACTTTGGTTTTGAAAAAGTCTAATTGGACGTGCAAAGTGCTGAGACGTTTATGGACAAATAATACCAGTTGCGCATTCAACAAGAATCTGTGATGCTGCAACCAACTTCATTGGTAGATATCTCGTCTATATTATTAACCTTTGTTAGTTTGTTGCTCTGTATGGCTATATGCTACGAAAGAATATTTACTTAAGGCCTGAGGATCCTTGCTTGGGCTCGTCACGAACTGAACCAAGCCGAACTCGTTTAACTTGATTTCATCGAGGTCAAGTCGACCTCAAACCTGTCTTGAACTATGTAAGCTAGCTCAAGCTTGGTTTGAATGAAAATTTTCGACTTAATTTTATAGAACTCAAAGTCGAGCTCAAACCTATCTTGAGCTACGCATGCTAGCTCAAGCTAAGTTTGAATAGAAAGGTATTTTGAACTCGAACTCAAGTTTGGTACTATTGTTCCCTTTTGATTTTATGGTAATGTTACTTTTGACTCGAGACTTTTACAATTTAGAGTAAAGGTTAAAGAACATATAACCATCTCATTAATAAATAAAAATGTACTGTTTTTCTCAAGTTTACAAGCTCACAAGCCAAATTTAAGTGTTATCAAGTTTGGCTTATTTAGTACTAGATCTATAATATTCAATTCGAACTTGACTCATTACAAAATGAGTCAAACCAAGCCGAACTATTAGCTAATCTGAGTCCGAACTACACAAACTAGAAGTCTAGAAATGTTTGTTAACACGCCTAATCCTTGCTACCTATATAGAAAATGTCTACTCAATGGTACAAAGAGCTTAATCGCACGTCTAAAACATCACTTCTTTATATCGAGTTTCAACATATTAGCACAATAAAAAATTTAGACAATATGTAGGATGGCATTTGGTAATGGCAAATTGTGAGAACAATTTCTAGACAAAGGGAGTAGTATATTATACTTGTTAAACGAAGTACCTATGATACATGGCAAAATCAAAATATACAGGAAATCTTATTTATTCTTCTTGAAGTCTAGGGAACTTCATGAATTTTCATTTGAAAAATTTGTGCCTTATTTCCACCTAATGAGGCTATGACTTGTCTACACGCAAGTGAACGAACATAATCTTATTGTATCCTCGTGTAATTCTGATCTTGTCATCTGCATACCTGTAGTATATAATCAAACATAAATATATGTTACAGAAATGTCTTTGGAGATTATCAAAGAAAAAAGAAAGATTTAATGATAAGTATCTCACAGAAGCTCCAGGTTGAATCTACTTTCCAAATTAACGGGTAGTCCAAATGAACCAGCTATGATAGCTGCATCATCCATATTAAGATCGTATGTCTTACCACCAGTTTTCCTGTAAACAACATCAAAGACGCGTTTGAACCTCAGCAGTACTCGATAGATACAAACAGAAGGAAACAGTGTAGCATGAAGGCATATCTTGTGTCGACATCTATGGTATTTAGACTCTTGTATGTATATAAATACTTGTGTCAGACACTCAGCACTCCAACAAGGGTATGACATGGTTATCCAACACTTTGTTTTTCACCTGAACACCTCAATCATCTTGATCGGAATATTGTTAAGAGAAACTATAACTACATAGGGAACGCTTAAAAATGAGTTTGAATAAGAATAATAACCAGAACTAAATAGTAAGATGGGTGTACATACATACATACATAATATATATGCAAAAAGACATGCAGAAGTCTTATAGAATTAGTAGGTTTCATTAATGCCGTCTCCTTGCACTCACATAACATTCTAAGACAGGTCCTTGTGCCCAAATCTTGCACCTCAGTGTGTGACGTTTGGGGTTCAATTCGTACTTGACACTTGCACTTGTGTCAATGTAACATAGGTGGACATGTAAATCATCCCTTCTTAGTGTTTACCCTTGTTCAGTAGACAATTGATAACATGATTCCAATCGTATAATGCCTAAAAAGATGTGTGAGCTTGAAGGTAATTGAGGGATAAACCAGAGTCTAGGTATAAAAGCAGAAGATAAGGTCCTAGAAAGAAGATATGAGCATCGTTTCTTTTTTCAAATCTAACTGCTAGCTGCTAGTTGAACTAAATGGAGAACAGGACATACTGAAATGTGCCGCTCATGGAGAATCTGAAACCAAGTACAATGTCAACCAAAAACCTTAGCTGTCCATCTTTCTTGATTATCTGAAATACAGGATTGTCAGAACAATTCTACATCAAAGAACATATGAATCAGCACTTGCTGCAAATTCACCTGTGTACCCATTAGACCATTAGCTGCATTTTCCAACCAGCTGTCCGTCTCCACCTACAACAACAAAAATTGAGCAAAAATGTTATAAAATAAGTACAAAGTCAATTTCCTCATGAATAATTGTATGAGCTTGGAAGAGGAAAATTAGTGTTCTGATAATAGTCTGATGACCCTGTGAGTTATCACTTCTTACCAATCTGCAGTTCAGAATTAAGTTTTGACTAACAAATAGTAGGCATTAATAGTAGACGAGCAACCTAGCTTCATAGCATCACCGTTTGGTTTATTTGTGTCATTGGCTTTTGAGTGAGAAAACATAAGAAATGAAATTTCAGATCCTGACATCTTATACCTGAGAACTCCAGATCATCGTCCATTCTCCTTCTAGAAGCTGAGGTTCGCCCTCCTTATCTTGAGCTGTCGAAATTAGCTTATCAATAGCCTGCAAAATTTACAGATAAATGTTACCAATACATGCAGAAAGGGGTATACATTTTCCTTATAGCTGCTTCCTTAAAATCCCATAGCACACTTACTTCTGTCACTCCAATTCCAGTAGAAATTGCAGATAGCAGCTCTTGCCTAGGTTCAATTTCCTTCTGGAGCACAAAAGTGGTGCCCTGCACTACACGACAGTGATGGAAGTCCTTAATCCTTCATATTTCATTGATATATATCATGTCATAATTGCTACTTGGTTGTGATTAGATCGCATGGAAATATATTATAAACAAACTGCGAAGATTCTGCTAGAGCTATACATACCTTATTCCCCCTTGAAATACGTATATTTCCAGAATTTGACAAATATGTTGTGTCCAACCAGCCCTTTGCTTCGTCACCAAGAAGCCTAAATGGCACCGGATAAGGGACTTTAAATGGTAGGAATTTCAAAGAAAAGGCTGCCCTGTCAAACTGGAAAAGAATTCGCTTTCCATCCCTAACAGATGCCACAGCCTGTAGCCAAAGGAGGTAAAGGTTTACTGGTTCATATTTTCTTCACATGACAGTGTAGGAGAACATGATAATAGCTTACCTCTACTTTTAGCTCACCAACAGCATCCGAGAACTTTACAATATTGGACACGCGTGGATCATTTGTTCGCAGATATACCTCTTGAAATACATTGAAGAAGTCAACTCCTACAAATGTTCTCTGTAATGGCAGAAACACATTTTTCGAATTATTGTGGAAGAAAAAAGATGCTATGGACTATGGAGGAAATAGTCGATGACATCAGTGGAGGATTGCGTGGCATTAAGAATCATCAAAGGCTTAGAAAAAAAAAGACAGATTGTGAACAAAACATGATGTCCTATGTCTAGATACTAATTCATATCACCTAAAAACAACTTTTGTTTCAAACTAGCAGAAACATCACCCTTCCTATACTTCTGTATTACTTTTGAAGAAGCGTGTCATCATGAGTTTATGTATGAAAAGTTACTCTTTACAAGTCTGGTAAGAAATGTTCTCTGTAATGGCAGAAACACATTTTTCAAATTATTGTGGAAGAAAAAAGATGCTATGGAGTATGGACTATGGAGGAAATACTCGACGACGTCAGTGGAGGATTGGGTGGCATTAAGAATCATCAAAGGCTTAGAAAAAAAAGACAGATTGTGAACAAAACATGATATCGTATGTCTAGATATTAATTCATGTCACCTAAAAAAAAACGTTTGTTTCAAATTTGCAGAAACATCACCCTTTCCTATACTTCTGTATTACTTTTGAAGAAGCGTGTCATGATGACTTTATGTATGAAAAGTTACTCTTTACAATTTAAGAAATCCGGGCTCTTTCAAAAGTATGGATACCCAAAAACAACTTTTGTCTCAAACTAACAGAATTCCATATCCAATCCTAATAACCTATAAGATTAATGAAGCCAAGACCTAAGCTAACCTGAATTGGAGAAGCAGTTCCTGGCCTTGTTGTAAACATCAATCGCCATCGACCTTCAATCAAACCAGAACTCGTCTGAACAAATCAAAAGTATATCAAGTCAGAAACATACGCGATACTCGTGCATACAACAAATGAAACAGTAAAACCGACTAGGCTCTTAGTTTCACTTGAGGCATAAAGATCAAATTTGACATATAGAAGAGACAACACCCACTTGCTGCAAACACATTAAATCCTACCAAATCTCTTCAGCACATAATCCAGCTTAATTTAACAATCTATATCAACAATCTAAACAGATAAATCAAGGCCAATTTACTCATACTATTGATTCCAGCCCAAAGTATTAGCATTGAATAATTAGACACCTATATTCATATGATCAACAGCAGACAAACGATCCATATCATTACTCATCAAAATTTAGAGTAAATTGCATTTTGTTTTTCTATCATAAATCTTCTAAATCTTCAAGACACATAAGAAATCAGAATCAATTCTTCTGTCCAACAAATTACGTGCCACTTTTTCCTATTGGTTGATTATCAGTGTTACTCCGACACCTTCATTGACCTCAAAAACGGGTTGTTGTGTCGGACACGTGACACAATACTTTACTTGGATACTTCATTTTAAACTAAAAACTTGACTTTTTCTACAAAATAGCCGAGTCGGATACTTAGACACCCGTATCTGAGTAAACACTCAATTCGTGTATGAGTAACATAGTTGATTATTATGTATTTTAAATTCTAAATTATCAAATGGTATGTCATATTAATAGTAAACAACTAATCAAACAGAGTGGCACACAAGTGGTACACGATCTATAAGACAAAATATTTGGATTAAAGAAATCAATGGTTCATACAAAAATCACATTTTTACACTAACTAAACTACAGTGAAACTACAAACAAACGATTAAAAAAACGCAAATCACGTACTGGTTCAGGAACACCTTTAACATCCTCCAAAACTTGAACTGCACGTTCTACTTCCTGCAATGTATAAACATCAAAAAGAGAGAAATATATAAGCACCAAATACATTTTCTGAAACAGTACAACAATGTTAGTCCCTATTCTTCTCGACTTATTTTCAGTTCAGTTCAGTTCAGTTCGGATTCTCTCAGTCCAAAAGAACAGGACATCACGATGTCAATGAATGTTATTAATGCTTATTTATTGCAATACATTGTCAATGTTAACTTAACAAAAAGAAAAAACAAAGATATGAAAGATTAATACTTTAAGCTGCTGAGGTGAAGCAGAACGACCACGTCCTTGAATTCCAATAAGAGCTTCAACAAGCCGATTCTCATCTTCAGTAAATTTACAATTAGGTTTACTAATAATCCCTTCTTCTTCTGTTTCATTTGTAAGAGATGATGAAAAAATGCGGAAATTTGAGTTTTTACGAAAGAATTGAACAGAATTTCCAGAATTTCTGTTGGATATAGAAGATAAAGCTGGAAATTGGCTTAATCGAAACCCTAATGCTGCAATTTCTATGGATGCCATTGAATTTCTGTAAGTGAAGAAAAAGATTCGTCGATTTTGTACAGTATGCTGTGACTCAGTGAGTGAGTATGTGAGTTGGTTGTTTTCATCATTTTGTGGAGGGAAATGAAAATTATGGAAGATTTTTTGATTGATTGTTTAATTTTTCTGGCTAGGTGGCTTGTTTTGGTTAGGACAAGTCAGCAGCCACTTATCCTTCCCTTATAATTTCACTAGTATTTAGGCCCGGCGTTGCTCCGTGTTGGTATTGCGTTTCCGAACTTGATATGTATTTTTTTCCATTACCACTAAAATATACTCATTAAGGAAAAACTCAACATTTAAAAGATACAAATATAATAATGTGGACACTTATAGCATGATTAAAAGTTGAGAGAGATGGTAATTGTGTCATGTCATAATAGTAAAAGGTCAAGATTTTAAATCTTGTTGCAAGCTAATTTTACTTTTGTTAATCGACATAGCGGTATAGGGATCAAACCTCATAGGACTCATTTGAGTAATTTCCCATATCCCCTCAAGTGAGTCCTCTTCATCTTACAAAAAAAAATGCCTAATTTAAAATTAAAATTAGATGGTCTTTTGTACTCCTAAGACTAACTTTTTTTTTTTTTGAGGGGAACTCCTAAGACTAACTTTATCTGCACATAGCTCACAACTTTTTTGTTTCTATCTCTTTGCTTTCTTTAATTCCACAGTCTCCTTCAACATCTTACTTATTTTAGAATAGATGATGTATGGTAGTGTTAAATGGTAAAGCACTAAAGCTCCTATAATACACAGAAGCTTACATATTATAGATTCGTACATGAGACGAGGTTACAATATACTTTTTCCGTGCTTTTTATATTACAATAATTACTATTTTGGGTTGTTTAGCATCTATTGCAACAATTCCAATTTTTTTATAAAAAGCAACTTTAATTGACAATATTGCCGTTACTTTATCTTATTAAAACCAACATTAATTACTCACTTTGTCTTATAAAATTAGGATGATTTCTCTCCTACTCTAGTTAATTAAAGAGTTACTTTTATACTAAACTACCCAGTTCCAAATCCTTAAAAATTGTGTCTAAACACATTGTTTTAATAGGAAAAGAACGGAGGTCGTATTAGTTCGGCTAAGTTTTAATCGAATTGGGTCACTTTTAGGTTTTATTACTTAAAACCTTCAATTTTGGCTGTTTTTGGGACATTTTTGGATTTCTACAGGTCTAATCATATTTTCTCCCAAAACATTTTGTGAGGTTGCGCGGGTGCTTGGCACCATTTGTATTGCCTCGAAAAGCCTCTGAACACCCCATTTGTTCATTTCTCGTGAAACCCAAAATTACCTCGCAATGAACGTAAAGACATCCATATATTTGTTCCAAGTAACATGACTGCTCTCCAATGACCTCCCATGTCCCTAGGAGGTATCTTGTGGCGTTCGGAGCTCGAGCCCCGGGAAAGTCTGAAAGCGTGTATTGTAGCCTTCAATTTTAGCTATTTTTGCGACATTTTTGGACTTCTCCGGAATTGGTCATTTTTTCTCCCGGAACATTACTAGAAGTGTCGAGATGACTTGTAATGTTGCGCATGTGCTTAGCACCATTTGCATTGCCTTGAAAAGTCTCTGAACACCCTATTTGTTCATTTCTCGTGAAACCCAAAATTACCTCGAAATGAACGTAAAGGAATCCATATATTCGTTCCAAGCCACACGACTTCTTTCCAATGACCTCCCATGGTCATAGGAAATATCTCATGGCGTTCGGAGCTCGGGCCTCGGGAAAGGCCAAAAGCGTGTATTATAACCTTCAATTTTAGCTGGTTTTTGGGACATTTTTGGACTTCTCCGGGCCTGGTCATATTTACTCTCGAAACATTCCTAGGAGTGCCTGTGTGACTTTTAAAGTTACACGGGTCCTTGGCACAATTTGCATTGCCTCAAAACGCCTCTAACACCCCATTTGTTTGTTTCTCGTGAAACCCAAATTGCCTCGAAATGAACATAAAGACATCCACATATTTGTTCCAAGCCACATGACTCATTTCCAATGACCTACCATGTCCCTAAGAGGAATCCCGTGGCGTTCAGAGCTTGGACCCCTGGAAAGTCCTAAAAAGTGTATTATAACCTTTAATTTTGGCCGTTTTTTCGACATTTTTTTACTCTTTCGGGCCTGCTTATATTTTCTCTCTAAACGTTCCTAGTAAGGCCGACGTCACTTGTAACATTGCGCAGCTGGTTGACACCATTTGTGTTACTTCGAAAAGCCTCTAAACACCCATTTGTTCATTTTTCGTAGAACCTAAAAATTGCCTCGAAATGAACGTAAAAGCATTCATATATTCGATCCAAGCCATATGGCTCCTTTCCAATAACCTCTCATAGCCTTAGGAGTCATCCCGTTGTGTTTGGAGCTTGGGCCTCGAGAAAGTCTGAAAACGTGTATTATAACCTTCAATTTTGACTGTTTTTGGTACATTTTTTGATTTCTCGGGCCTGGCCATATTTTCTCTCGAAACATTCCTAGTACTGTCGACGTGGCTTGTAACGTTGCGCGGGTACTTGGCACCATTTGTATTGCCTTGAAAAGCCTATGAACACCGCATTTGTTCATTTCTCGCGAAAACCCAAAATTGCCTCAAAGTGAACGTAAAAACATCCATATATTCATTTAAAGCCACTCGAGTCCTTTCCAATGACCTCCCATGTCCCTAGGAGGCACCCCATGGCGTTCAGAGCTCGGGCCCCGAAGAAGTCCTAAAGCTAGTATTATACTTTCAATTTTGGCTGTTTTAGGGAAATTTTTGGAGTTCTTCGAGCCTGGTCATTATTTTCTCCCGAAACGTTTCTAAGACTGCCGACATCACTTGTATTATTGCTCGGGTGGTTGGCATCATTTGTGTTGCCTCGAAAAGCCTCTAACACCCCGTTTGGTCATTTCTCGTGAAACCCAAAATTGTCTCGAAATGAGCACAAAAGCATCCACATATTCGTTCGAAGACACATGAATCTTGCAATGACCTCCCATGTCCCTAGGAGGCATTCGGTGACGTTAGAAGCTCGTCCTCGTAAAAGTCCGAAAGCATGTATAATAACCTTCAATTTTGATTGTTTTTGGGACATTTTTTTACTTCTCCGAGCCGGGTAATATTTTTTCCCGAAAAATTACTAGGAGTGCCAACGTGACTTGTAACGTCACGCGGGTGTTTGGAACAATTTGCATTGTCTCGAAAAGTCTCTAAATACCCCATTTGTTCATTTCTCGTGAAACCCAAAATTGCCTTAAAATGAACGTAAAAACATCCACATATTCGTCCCAAGCCACATGACTCCTTTCCAATGACCTCCCATGTCCATAGGAGGCATCCCTCATCGTTCGGAGCTCGGACTCCGGGAAAGTATGAAAGCGTGTATTATAACCTTCAATTTTAGTTGTTTTCGGGACATTTTTGGACTATTCCAAACTTGGTCAGATTTTCTCCCGAAACGTTCCTAGGTTAACCGAAGTGACTTGTAACGTTGCGTGGGGTGCTTGGCACCATTAGTGTTGCATTGAAAATCCTTTAAACACCCCATTTGTTCATTTCTCGTGAAACCTAAAACTGCCTTGAAATGAACGTTAAGGCATCCAGACATTCGTTCCAAGCCACGTGACTCCTTTACATGACCTCCCATGCCCCTAGGAGTCATCCCGTTCCGTTCGGAGCTCGGATCTTGGGAAAGTCCGAAAGTGTGTATTATAACCTTCAATATTGGCTGTTTTTGGGACTTTTTTTAGCTTCTTTGTGCCTTGTCAAATTTTTCTCTCGAAACAATTTTAGGAGTGTCGACGTGACTTGTAACGTTGTGCTCTTGCTTTGCTAGAGAGGGGCGAAGCCAGGATTTTTGGGAAAGGGGCCAATACTTAAATAAGAAAAAGTGAAAAATCATTTAAGTGTCACTTAAATGTAATTAGGAAGCATTTTTGTTAACTACTATTAATTTTTTTACAAAAGCATTCAAGTATTATGAGTTCATGATTTTGCTAACCACTTTCAAACAACGATTATCAAAGTTAAACAATAGCAACCATTTAATGTAAATGATTATAAACAAAATTTATGCACAATTTTCTTACTAAAGTAGTTAATTATAGAAAGTGTATTTTTCTGTAATTGTTGGCATAAAAGAATATAATACAATAATCATACAGGTAAGTTATATTAGTGTTGTGTGAAAAAAAAGGAAGAAATTGTGATAGAAACATGACTAGGGAACTAAAGATCATGGACAATCCCCAAGTAGTAAGAGATTCAAAATGATTAATAAATGGGGAAATATTCAAATGAATAATGCAAGCAAAAGGGAGAAAGATAGAAAAGAGGAATGTGCTGACAGAGAGATTACAACCCTGGATGTGTGACAAAATAAACATTGAACTGAGCAACTATGCCACTATAATAAGTTACACACTATAGTACATTGCTGCAGCCTGCAGTTTTTAATAGTTGATCTACCTCTTATAGGGGGCCAGCCGAATAATCAGGATCGCGTTCTGGGCTGGGAGGCTAGGCCCCCCTTGTAGCTCCACCTCTGCTTGGTAGGCACAACACAGTCTTATGCTCGTGCCTGATAGAGTATAAATCTATTCTTTAATAGAGTAAAAATCTATTCTTGGGACTCCAACATGCCTTCATGTCTGGTTGTGCCTTGCCTAGAATTGGAAAATCACAGTTTTTGCCGCATCTTTTGTGCTGAATTTCTTTCCTTGTACCGCGATTTCCATCCAGAATTGCATCCCAGTCACAGCCTAGCACATAGGATACTGTATCGTGCTTCAGGCAGCTCATCCGAGTGCCATCTATAGAGCCAAGCAGTGGCTTTATCTCTGTGTTTTAGCTCAGAATGTGGTACGCTTGGGTATTATGCATATAGACTCAATCCTATACTTTTCCAAGTAATGCAAACATTTTGTACGCTGTTTGTATGCTTAAGAAGTTAACCCATTAAAGTAAATATCTTTTTAGTATGTCGTAAAATAGCCTACTATTTTGAGCTATCTGACTCTGGTGCAGAATCCAGCTTGTAACTGTTGACGAGTTACCAATACAAATACATCTCATTCTGTGACCATGATGCAAAGTTATGTAGATTAGGTTAATTTGACATAAGGAATTTTTTTATGAACCAAACCATAATGATATTGATGTGAAGACTGTTTGTCTGCCTATAATGTTCTGTGATACTATCTGAAATGCACCTTGCCTATTCAATTTTTCTCCCAAAACTGTTACAGGTGAAGCTCCATACTTCTTGAACATACACGAACCATCCTACTGATGGATTCATAACAAATCGTCGCCTGTTGTTTCATTCAAATATGGCTGTTTCAGTTATGTTTTTTTTTTCCTATTCGCCAATGATTTCAATGCTCCTCTTAACATAAATTTTCCTTACTTTTTTCGTCTTTGATGAGGATGGCAGGTATTTTAGATGATAATGAATCAGTGACTAACAGCGAAACTAGATGCAGATTTCTTCTAGAATAGATAGCTTCTTACTTGTATAGAACTTTGAAGAGTTTACATTATTATGTTTCAAGTAACAATGCATGTATAGACTATAGACAGGAAAGACAGCATAATTGGGAGCTTATATATAAATTAATAGTAGCAACAAGTTCTTTTCTTCTCTGCAATAACAAGCTACTCTGTTGGATTTATGGCTCATGACCTTATTGCAAGTTTACAGGAGCTTCGTGACCCTGCTACTGATGCGAGATCTTTTAGCCATCGTTCTTACGAGGATACGCGATATGAAACCCAAGTGTTTGCAGAAGTGTTTTTTGTTACAGATTCAAGAGACTTCAAAGAAACGTCCTTTGGTGTCTACTGAATATCAACACTAGAAATCTCAATTTGAATGAGAACCTGAACCTCCAAACAATAAGACACCAGCCTAACTACCACTGATTAATTTTGACACCATCCAATATAGAAATGAAAAGGCAACAAAGACTATACAATGGTAAAAGAAAACCAGCACAATGATTCCATTTAGAAGGTTATCAAGTAGAAACATTTATACCACTGATTAATTTTGACACTATCTAATATCTAACGCTTCAAGGACACTTGTTAGCTTTTGCCTTTTATTAAATTCATATAGAATCGCTAGAGATTTATATAGTACGGGACTGCGGACACCATGGTACCCATCATAAGTGCAAGTGTGCACCTTCAAAGGATGTACAAAAAAAGTGAAATTCTCAATGTTGGACTCAATCGAAACCTTTCTCTGCATCTGAGTGGTGAAAGTCTTGAAGATGCATTTGGATTTGGACCAGGTTTTTGGTGAATCTAACTCTTTATTTTTGCACGTATAAATCCTCCCACTCCAAACTTCCAGTAGTACTAGCACTTTATTTTTGCACCAAGTTCCGATAACACTACAATCATTATTCAATTGCGTATGTTTCCATTCATGTCACATTTTATCATATCAATTTTCTTTTTGTCTACATAGATTATGTTACCAATACAAGTATTTAGAGAAGTGTGATGATAAGATCTCATCTCAACAAGAGCAATAAACCAAAATAGTATTATCAACATACTGAGTTATTACACTTCCATTTTTAGCTAATCCGATCTTATATATTTAGAAAAATGTGATGATAAGATCTCATCTCAACAAGAGCAATAAACCAAAATAGCATCAACATACTGAGTTATTACACTTCCATTTTTAGCTAATCCGATCTTATTACAGGAATAAACAAAAATAACTAACTCGTAAGACAGAAGACAAAGCAACATAGTTTCATCGATCCACCTATCTACTTAATTCTACAGACGAACGAATCACATATTCAATGACCTAATCATTTGTGATTACTGACAAACGTACTGATCTTAAATCTACCATGCTAATCCAAAAAGAATCAGGAGCTGAACTGCATCACAAATTCACAGCAGAGCACATTACTCGTTTGGGAGTATGTCTGTAGCAACACTAGAAACTTGTACATTAGAAAGAGCCCATGATCTGTAATACCAAGCCAAGAAACAAGAACAACGAACAAGAAAATCTTCAAAATGACAACGCTTCACCTCTCGTGCTCTGGATAAAAGTAACAAAACTTCCTAATATGCTGGAATGTCTAGTAAGAAAACGGAAAATCTGATTTCTGGATCTCAGTTCAATTGTAAGGAGCATCTCCAGATTGCGGGCTCTATAAACAACTGATCTGCATATTCTCTTCAAGTAATTGTTATTCAATACTGCAGATTTATACACTTGTAATAAGCAGGGACACATAAGAAGTTTCAATAACCAGAGCAACAATTGTTATTTGCATAATGTCAGCTTCGAGCCACAAAACATCAGTGAGGTTCTTAAAAAGAATGCTTGGTTGTTAGATCAGTACATCAAAGAAGCAATATGATACTTTAGAAGAGAATCAGACTATCAAGAAGCTGTTATTAAGTAGAAACAATTTGTGGGCGAAGCTTTACTTTAATTGGCTCTTTATGATCAAAAGATGCCAGAAGGGTTTGAATCAAAGTGCTATTAAGTATTAAGTAATATAATTTATATACATAATAGAAGGTCTAAATCAACTTAAAATTTCAACTCCACAGAGAGCTATTATGTATTTATGTACTATGAAGCGACGAAATCATAAACACATTTAAGAAGGCAGCTATAGTGAGTTTGAGAGAGAGGATCTAAAGTATAAGAAGATTTGAGATTTAGATGATTGCCATGGTGATGCTGAAGAAATTCTGGAACAGGAAGTTAAGGACCATGTGCAAATATAAACAAGAACAAAGTCATTTCACTACTACCCCTGCAACCGCTAAAAGTACAACTTCTACAATATATCCCGTCAAAGTAGTAGGAATATAGTTATGGAGATTCGAAGGGGGTGCAAAACAGATGTAGCCTACAGCAACAAAAGTCTTAAGGTAAAAGCAAAGAAATATCTACAAATGTATGCTCATACTAGGATACAACTGAACATACCTATACACAACATCATACATACCAGGCTACACTGTAGACTTCAATGCTAGAATCAACCCAGTTACCTAAAAACAAACATTACAGAGCCTATGTCAAACAAAGAACTTGTCCAAGTACCAAAAAATCACTCCCAAGGATTTTTGGCCACCATAGCAGTGGACAAGAATTTAGAGGAAACATAAGATCTGAGGACTCAAAATTGATGTATATTCAGATTAACTCCCTAGCAAGACACAAAATACAACATAGAGAATGACAGTCGCACGCACGCACCCACTCACCCACACCCTCCCATACACACACCAACCCCCCCCCCCAACACACACACATCCGCACACCCACGCGCACGCTCCAAGTATTCATGTTGTATGGTTATCAGTAAATCTTGGTGTCAACTGAAGACCAGTAGTGGCAAAAGGCGGGTACCATGGAGCACCTAGTAATCAAAGGTGTGGAGGAGGTGATTAGGAGCTCAAAAGTGTCAGGGAAAGGGATAAATAATATCTGATGAGAAGGGCTAGGGATAAGGGTTCGATTTAAATGGTAGGACCCAGTAGGTGCACTCCATTAATGTCAGCATGCCTCTTTTCGTATTCGATTGGAATATGGGAGGGACTGGTAAGTCAGCTACTTCTTGCAGTTTGCTCCTCAAAGTACAATAAATGGTGTGAATCTACCTACAGCCTTACTCAGCCACGACACGAGCATGGATAACCATCTATCAAATCATCTATCTAATTTGAAGTTTTTCTGTTACGACATTCTACAAAGCCCCAAAAAACGTACATCATTAAGAATTCTCCATTATGTTAAAAGACAAATTACACAAAAGCATTCCAATGATTACATACCCACCATAACTAAACAATCATTATGAGTAAGAAAGCGACATAGACCATACGAACCTATGATTAAGTCCAGTATGATGAAAAAAAATCTTTCTTATTAGCTTTAAAGATCTCGCCTGAAAAACCTGCAGAGTCACTTAATACGAGTGTATTAATGAATCAAAGTATTGAATCGTACCAGTAATTCTTCATCTTCATCTGATATCTGCCGTAAAACAACTCATGGCCAATGCTCAGCTAGCAGTGGAACAGAATAATATATAATGGCTATTCAGTATAATAGAAAGAGAATCCATCTTGAAAATAATTAGGCTTGCAAAATGAATTTGCTCTCCAACAATAAGGTAAGAAGAAGCATCTTAAAAACGTACATGATTTAAAACAAAAGAGGAAGTATATCAGACACATAATGGTTTTTAGACATTAAGCCAGAGAAAGGCTGGTACATGACTTACATCCATATTTTAATGAAAGTTTACAGCTTTCCCTCCTCCCGACCTAACTATTTACCCACTGACACAACATCAATTTAAAGTAATAAATTTCTAGTCATATGCATCTTAAACTAAACTCCTAGAGGATCCCTACAAAAGAAACAAAGGCAAACACTAGATATCCAGAGGAGATCAAAGTACTATGTACAGGAGTTTTAAAAACTTTCTTTTCTTCCTGTAATTGGGAGTTCTAATCAGAGAACTTACATTAACGCGGGACAAATTGTAAAGTCACCGTCGCCAATGCTCATCTCTGAGCTTCAACCCTACATCCTTCGGTCACTAGATTCAACATCCTTGACCTCCTTGTCATTAGTTAAATCATCACTCATGCAAACATCACCAGCTCCTTCATTATCCATTGCATAATTGCTTGACACTGCAACTGCTTCACCTACCACAACCTCATCTTGCTTGAAGTTGACCGCATTTCTATCCATCACCTCTCCCTCTGACCTACCATTCTCATTTATTTCATGCAACAGAGTTTCTCCCATGTAGTCATCTCCGACAGTTTGACTTTTCACATCTACATCAATATTGTCCACAACTATTCCAACAGATGAACCATCAGTCTTATTATTCCCAGGCTCCTGGTGTCCACTTGCTCCTTTGCCCAACTCCCTGAGTACTTCGTTATCATGCTTTTCATCGTGATTGTCCATCATCAACCTATACCCAAGTCCATCATTAGCTAACCCATCATCCTGCTTATCCTCCTCCAATCCAATGTCAGTTCTATGACAACCCATCACTTCGTCAACGACAAGCTCCTTGAGTTCTTTGTGCAGCGTCTCACCACTGTCATCCCTTCTTGCTTCATGATCTCCAGCCCCATTTCCAGGCACAAAATCCACTTCCTCATTGTGCTTGCTATCAAGTAAAGGAATATTTCTGAATCCTTCACTATCATTCTCAGAAACAGTTTCCACGACCTCTTCATGAATATCTTCCACAACTTGATTCTGCCTCTCAAGACATAACAACCTTCTCCTCAGCTCTCCAAGCTCCCTCTCCATCAAGTAAAGCCTTTCCTTAAGAATCAGATTTTCCTCCTCCAGTTGTGCAATATGGGTATCCTGATCATCAACTCTATTCTCCAACACATTGTGGTAGTCACCACTGTTTGGGTAAATCATCTCAAACCGACTCAAATCATGGTCTAACCTTCTCTCAACCTCCACATGCTCCTCCACATCACTCTCACTGGACCCCCCATCATCCTCTTCATCATAATCATCCACTGCCTCATCATGTCCTGGTGACCTAAGCCTAATCAACCCTTTCATCGACCCGTACCCATCAACCCCCCACTCTTCCTTAGCCATATCAACCAAAGCCTCCCTCGAGGGTGAGAATACCGGTGTAGGCAACACCGCAGGAGTCACAGGGCAAGGAGAAACCAATGAAGCAATCCCACCAGACTTCTTCGCTCGAATTATATACGAGGTAGTATTTCTAGGAGCATGAGCATAAGGTCCCATTCTATTAAATTTCTTCTTAGGGTGGTAAAACCTCCTCGCCTTCAGTCGATTCTGCTGTTCAAGTTCAAAAAGAGTCGGTGGCTGGTAACTTACACCACCACCCAGGCCGACCGAAGGCAATCCACCAACACCAACACCACCAGACAATGCTTTAATATTGTTATTATTATCCTTCCTCCTACCATCTTTCCTCTTATCCATGGGTTTCTTTCCCTTCCAATTGTTATTGTTACTACTACGCCCAGGTTTCGCTATTCCACCATACATTTGATTCATAGGGTTGGGGAAATTCATAGCATTCATTGGAGGAGGCATTGAATGAGGGGGTTGTGACCACTGACCATAGTTCTGACTAACCATCATCTTCGGCTGATTAGCCACCATTTGAGCTTGAGCTTGAGCTTGATTAACCATCTGACTAATCTGATTAAGCTGATTGACCATCTGAGCTTGCGTTGACGGCGGCGGCATCTGCGGCGGCTGTTGATTCACCATTTGCGGTTGATTCATCATCTGTGAGTAACTCACCATCAGCATTTCAGACTGATTATTCATCACCTTTTGAGATTGATTATTATAATTATAACTATTAGGTGATAAATAATTCAATAATTTCGACTTATTATTCATTACCTGATGCTGATTCATCATTTGAGACTGATCGTTCATTGTTTTTTTTCTAAAATTTAACCACTCACAAGTCACAAACACCTCAGCTTCGCCGAAAAACCCTAAGTAATGTCCAAATTGATATCAAAAAATACAGAAAAAAAAATTGACGAACTAAATCAAGAATCAAGATTTATACTATTCAGATTTCAGATTAAGGTTATCAATTAAAAGATTAAAACTAATATAATTGTTCAAACTATTAAAAAAACAAATAAAAATTGCGAAAAATTAACAAATTTGATGATGATCGAAACTAACCCTAGCAATGCGTAATAAAGATGCAAGTTAAGAACAAAGTGCACGAGAATCTTCTTCTTTTGATTTTCTCTCTCTTTTTTTTCTTTGTTTTTCTTTTTCGATGAACAGATTTTTCGATCGCTTAAAATTGTTCGAGAATCTCAAACGTTTCTATTGAGCACCGAAATTTGCAATAGTTTTTCGTCAGGCATCTAACTCTTATTTATAGGCAGATAAAGGAGAAAGGGACGGTGAGATTTAGAGATGATGAATCAACGGCTCAGATTTGATTTACATGGCGTGTAGGTGTTTATAGCGTCATGTTTGGTTTTGGACGCCTCTTCAATCTAATTGCCCTTGGATTCGACTATATTTACCCCTTGTCTTTTGTTTCTTACTTTTTGATTTGAAAAGATAATTAGTCCGAAAACCAATCTCTGTTAGGCTATTAGCCTGTCGGGCAGGCCAGCACAGAGGGTGAGTACAATGTTAAACAGCATATAAGTAAATGTTATAATATATTGTTGGGATGAGAATTCAAATCCTGGTCAATGTCAAAAAATTCGGGGTGGTACTTCACTGAGCTACCAGCCTACCACATCTCCCTCTTCTTTCTTACTCTTTTTAATTATCAGAATAGGCGGTCTAAATCTAGTATGAAATTAGACAAACTTAATAGTTAATACTACGTTAGGTTAAAGGATGTGATCGATGGCGCAAGCGAGCCTGCCCATTGCCATGATTAAGATCGGTTAGTGAAACAATGGGAGAAAGATCGATTAAGTTGTATTGATGAGAAATTTGTGATATCCCCTAGTAGAAGTCTCCCCACTTGTCGACTGTTGCTGAGTAGTTTTTGGATGTCAAACATACCTCTCTAGGGCGATTTCCCCTCTTTTGCAATCAGTTTCGCTACAACACCAACTGCTCTATGCATTCTCATATATATATATATATATATATATAAAGAATATTAGAGAAAAAAACTCAAATTTTTTTTTGGGCCTCAGAATTTTTTAGGGGGTATAACTCTAATGAACAAGTGTTGTAACTCTAATTCAATCGTGTAGTTGAGAACTTGAGATTTATTCTCATTTCTCATATAAGGAGCATTCACATATGATCTTGCTCCTATATATATATATATATATATACACACACACACACACACACACACACACACACACATACATACTTCCTCTGTTTCAAAATAGTTGCGCACCCTTTGCCATTTGGTCACTATTCATCAATCAATTTTAACAAGTTTTCTCTCACCATTATATAAGAAAAAACATACTCAAGTGAGATCTTGTTAAATTCGTCTTAATACAAGGATTTCAAATATCTTTTTTATAATTTTTACTTATACGCAATTAGAGATATTAACGTTTTAAAAAGCGTCCTAGCAAACGTGAAAAAACAAATGGTGCAACTACTTTGAAACGGAGAAAGTATATTATAAAAGTTCTGATTAAATCATATTTTTTATCTCCAAATTTTTATTATTTTTTTTATCCAAATTTTATACTCCAAATGGTTGAGTTCAAATCCAATTCAAACATTCTAATTCAGTCCAACAAATTTGTACTAAATTGGACTATGTACTTTTCTCAATTCTCATACATCCCTACGTAATGAATAATTACCTAGTACCTCCACTATCTTGATTGAGTATTTCCATTAAATCGTGTTTTTCATGTTCAAGCTGTATTCTCTTCAACTTGTATCGACTTTGTGATAATATATAAGAACTAATTAAGGTTATTTAAATAAGTGAATATGGGATAAAAAGGAGACATCTAAATAATAGCAACATTTGAAGTCCAAGCATGTTCGACAACAATAATTGTGGTTGTAACTTTTAATTACGAGTACAATTGTTAGTTATGTTGATACCTATTAATGGTTGATCAGTAGTACTTAAAGAAGCTCTATAGAAGAAGTTGTTTGCAAATAACTAGTCACACCATTAATGCAAAATTTACACACCATTAACCACTATCCACACAAGTTACAAACTTTAGCTTTTGACAACCACAATCGAAAACTACTTTTACCACTACATGCTACTCAAATCAAACCACTACCTAACCAAACCCTCCTATTTTTCTTATTTAGTATTACTTTAAAAGCTTGCCGAATAGGTTAGAGGGTGAAAGAACCAGTTATTTAAGCTTGGAGTAATTCATAATTTCACAGGATGAAATAATTGCTTGGTGTAAAATAGGTTGTCTCTAACAATGATATATTAAATCAAAATGTAGAAACTCAAAATTTCATTACCTCAAGCAACTAGCTTTAGATCACAGAATAACAAATTTACAGGCAATTGTAGTGAAAACTTTACATTTCTAACAAAAATACACCTGGCTTCGATCAAATGCCCCAACCTCCTAAAGCGGATGTAGGAAACACAAGCCATTACCCTAATCTAGACTGTAAAAGTGAACAGAAAGAATCCCTCAATATACAAGTGCAACGACTGAAAATTATAGTCCCTGGTTAGGGTTGTTTCCGGCAAGGATAAGAGATATTTCCAACCCTCGACTAAACGCTTGGTTGAACATCAGCCTCGTTTGGAATGTTGAAACAAAGGGAAACCATGAGAAAAATGCGATAGGAATGAATACAAGCATTCCCATCCCAGCATCATAAAGACGTGCCAGTGACCGAATGGACTTCCACAGCCCCACCTTCTTGACATACGGTTTCCAAGCTATTGCAATCTGAAAATATTTGTATAAGGTATCACAAAAGAGTAATTGTTTCTCATTGCAAATAATTCCATGTAGGAATTTAAAGTATTCCCTGTCTTGAAATCGATAGACAATAAGTCTCAACCTCTCATATCTTTTACTTGCAACGTTTCTCTTTGCACAAGGACTAAGGAGAGGAGAGAGACAGAGAAATATAAAAGAATCCCATGTGCTAGGAGAGAGAAAGAGACAATATACTGCTAAAAATGAAAACGTTGCAAGTAATAGATAATTACCCAAAGTGGGAAAGGTTGCAAGTAAAAAAAACGGAGGAAACATTTAATAATAATATCAGAAAAGCAAAACTATTTTCCGCATCTAACCATAGCCCTTGAGTTTCCATATGGAGTATCAACATGAGAGTGATGAGAAAACAAGTCGACAAGTTTGATACTATATGCAAAATAGTTTTGCCACACCAAAATGAAGATGGCGAGATCCTAACTTCTTTTTCTTTTGGTGGGGTGGGGGGGGGGGGGTGAGAATTTGGAGAAGTAGACCAAAGTAATGGCAATAATGCAGAGTAAAGCAAAAACTCACCGAGAGAATCATCCAACCAGTAGGAATAAACGCTAAGATAGAAGCAAATATGTCAGGAACGGATAAATCTGTTAGTACAACAGCCACAGCTATACCAGCTAAGGCCATCAAGAATGTAATCCCTTGGACAAAACGCAATAGCAGCTGAAAGTTGACCGATGCCTTCTGGCTGAAAGTGAAAACCTGTAGCAGAGGTTCAAGGCAGATTCAGATATCATAACAACTAATCTATTGACAAAAAAATATGCATATTTTTAATTCTACAAGCCAAACCTTGAAAAGGATAATGATGCCAGCCAGAGCTGCCCATGAAAAGCCATAAATCTGCAAAATAAGCAAAAATTAGCCCATCTCTGGAACCGTCACTCTATTTAACATAGCTGCAAAGTGATCTATTGACATTTACTGGAGGCAGCGATAGCTCATAGCCTCATACTATATTGACAAGCCATGCAAAATGCACAAATATCAAAGCCAAACACATGTTTATTATCCATTGAAAACACACCATTTAACTTAATTTACATCACAAATCTCAAAATTTACCAGCAGTATCCTTCCTCTTTGTATAACATTAGAAACCAATTATGAAAGGATAGAACTTTTGGCATACAGATGGAAGCAAGTGCCAGAAAGCAAAAAATGATCAAGAAAATTATGACAAGCTGAGTTCTCACCGCAAACGATGTATTTGTCCCTTGTACATGTAGCTTATATACAATGCCATACTGGAAGATGATGAACCTGAGGCTTAAAATTGTCTCTGCAACCCTCCCACCAAAAGTTCGTATATGCCCCTGTCAACACACTCTTTTAGCACCAAAAATACAATGAAAAAAAGAAACTCTGCAAGTACTTATTTTCAGCCAGAAACTCCTAAATGAGACACTAGTAATGGGGTGGTATTTTAAATGAGAAAAGTTCCAAGTAACATTGTGTCTTGTGTCCTGCAACCTCTTGAAATTATGATAGATCACCAACTTACAAGAACAGTAAGTAATGAGGAGATGAAACAGATTACAAAATAGGGGACATAAGTGGGCCAAAGATGGGAAAAAGAATCCCTACTACTGTAAATAAGTTGACAAATTTTCTCAGGTAAATGAAGCAGTCGACAGCTCGATTCAACAAGGTAAAGAAGGATAATTTGAATCACTGTTTCAGTTTATGTAAAGAACTACCAAGTCAAAAGCAATAAGAGTGACAATAAATGAATTTAAGAGTGTTTCATCACTCCCATATTAATTAAGGAAAGACTACTAAAAGAGTAGAGAGCACAGAATGCATTCATAAGAAAAACGGTGCAATGGAAGAAAGAATTTCTTCTCTGAAAGTTTTTAATGGATTGCTGCAAGTAGATGTTGCAGTAGAAGGCTACTTAGTAGATAAGTACTTATATTGATCATACCAGAGCATTTATTCTCTAAAGGCTGTGTTAACTCGTATACACATGTCTGACACGGGTATGTATCCAAGTGCCTGACTCCGCTATTCTACTAATATTTTCAATGATTTTGGCCCAAAATAAAGTGTCCAAGTGTCCGTGTACACGTCCGAGTGTCAAGGATCCGACACGGGTACTTGAGGTAAATTGAAGAGTCCATGTAGACAGGTTTATAATTGATTACTATAAGCCTCCCATGGGAGAAGACCAGATATAGTGTTGATGAAGAAAGAAATTCCACAATGAGACTTATCTACTTTCAAGCTCAATTGGCTGTGACAGTGTTACCTAATTCGCCAATTCGCCCAAAACGGCCCAAAAATGAACCAAAACGACCATAATTCGCAGTTCGCGGGAGAATTAGGGAATTAGGTAACACAGGGCAGTGAACACACAGCACCATCAGTCCTTTTCTTAATCTTGCTTCGACCCGTGAGTCTGCAAAATCCATTATGCACCTGGAAACACCTAGAACTAGACCCAGGGCTAAATTCTTGCACATAAGGACATCCCCAGATGAGCAAAATAGCCCAAATGAGCAGTAATAACCTTAGGTGTACCTACTTCTTAGGTGCACCCGGGGACATAATACATGAGTGTGCGTCAGAGTTTTCCTTTACTTTCTTCTTATTATTTTTTAACCGGGGGAGGGACGGGGGCATCTGTTGATAATTAGGGTATTTATGGCCCTACCATGAAAGGCGGAGACAAGAAGATGGGAAAAGATACGAGCTTTTGCTATCTCTAGATTCTTTGAAGTGCAATAACATTATGAGATCACAAGTGGAATTGGACAACCAAATATACAGCCAAGAAGAGAAAGTTTCAGAAATAGAAGGCCAGCAGCTTTTAACAAGTAGAAGAATCACCAATTCCTCTTCCCACCAAGCTTCCCAACTTTCCTCGCCTTTAACCCCAATTCCACCTCTATACAGAAGCCAATTTGTCCAATCGCTAAAGTCCTCAACAGTCCTACAAAAAAATTATGGAACAGAATGTATTCGAGTTACTTAAATAGTTAACTAGTAACTGAAGATGTCAATAAAAGCCAAACTTCAAGTGTAAAAGTCCCAACTTACTTTTGCCACTCAAAACCGGATGGATTGAACAAATAGGGAGCAAAAAGCCAGGAAAGAGCCATCATCCAGCTGCTAATAGAGAGAAGAATGTAGCCTATCGCACCACCATCATTATAACCATATGCAAGAAATACTATCAACAAAAGAACAACCTCCAGCCTACATCAAGAAAATGATACAACTCAAACTTCATGTTACCAAACAAGCCACAAGAAAGAGAGAGAAGAAGATGTACCCTTTAACAAAATGACTCCGAGAGTAAAGCCTGTAGTTTTCGCTAAACTTTATATGCCGGACGACAAAACCCCTTCCTGTCGCTTGATACTATTTAACAAAGAACAAACGTCAAATGAAGCAACTCCTAGCATATTACCTATTAGGCTATGTTTAGTTCACCTGAAATTTTCTGATCTGAACTTAAATCTGATCTGAACTTATTTTTTCTGATCTGATCTGAACTGATCTGATCTTATCTGATTACAAGATCTTATCTTTTAGATTTTTTTCAATATATAAGAAAAAATATAGTCATGTGGGATCTTGTTTGATTCGTCTTGATGAGTTTCTTACTAATACTCAATTATTATAATTTTTACTAATATGTAATGAAAGATATTTAATAGTATAATGATTTTTAAATATAAGCATGATCTGACCTGAACTTATTTTTTCTGATATGATCTGATCTGAACTGATCTGATTACACGATCTTATCTTTTAGATTTTTCTCAATATATAAGAAAAAATATAGTCATGTGGGATCTTGTTTGATTCGTCTCAATGAGTACTTTATTAATATTCAATTATTATAATTTTTACTAATATGTAATGAAAGACATTTAATAGGTATAATGATTTTTAAATATAAGCCTGATCTGAACTTATTTTTTCTGATCTGATCTGATTAGATCTGAAATAAGCAAAAATAAGGTGAATTGAACATAGCCATAGTGTTACATCTAATAACCTCATAAAACATGTAAGAAAAGACATAATCTATATTTAGCAAACATCTCAATAGTGCAATAATGTAATTTCGAATTAACTAAATTAAGAATGTTGGTTGTGTTTTTCACTTATATAATAGGAATAGGGTGTTTTTTTCTGTTTCTTTTTAAGGAAAAATATAAAGCTATTCGTGTACAAAAATATAGGAATAGGGTGCAGTAATTTGTTTAATTATTATTATTTTTTTGAGTTTATGTTTTTATAAAGGTATCTATGAAACTTAGGGTGGACAGCAAGTCTTCCTCTCTTCCCTTATCTAATAGAGATAATCTATAAATAGAAAAATGACAAACCCGTGCACCACCATGGAGAATTGTCCGACCAAAGTAATGTGATCTCGTTCCAAGAGAAAATGTGAAAAAGACAGAACAGAGTTGAAACTGCATCGTGATAAAACTCACAATGGCCTGCATCATATAAGAAGAGAAGTATCAATAAAACTTAGAATCACAGTAGAGCTTCAGAAAGTAATGGCAACCAGAGCTGATCAACAAAACCGTAAAGAGAATTGCATTAGCATAATCGTTGCTGAATCATTCAATTGCAAGCTGGCCAAACAATGAAGTTTGAATTAAAGATATACAATCAAGATATGTGAATCTATTTAAATTTCAACATCCACATCAGAGGCCATCCTTAAGCATCTAATTTAGTAACCATACTGATGTTATAGAAGGGAATTACAATATGAAAGGCTCGGCAAATGAGGTCTGACTTTCTCTAAGAGTGTGAGAACCTTTTTGTGATGTAATATGAACATCCACAAGTAACCCATACTAGATGAGGATAAAATTAGTGGCAGGTATCAAGTTGATCGAGGACCATAACAAGCAAAAAATGAACTCACTTGAGTACCCTACATCATTGACATTATATAATCAGACATGAACTGGGACTCGGGCCACTTTTAGAACCATTTTAGGAACATAATAATTGTAACTCTGCAATTGATCCCATTCATCAAAAGTATTTCTTGACAGTCACCTTAACCTAATGCAATATCCCATCAAGATCAACAATAGTTGTGAAGATAAAAAAAGCTAGTGTTACACATAATAGTTGCTCACTTAATGTTTGAAAAAATGCTTCAGAAATATATTTTCTTTTTTGCACAAGTGTGGAATTCTTCTTATTTTTCAATATACTCCTACTGAGACAAATTTCCTATCCCTTATAGAACAATCAAGATATGTCATTTTATACTCATCTACATGCATGGACATGAAGTTAAGGCAAAAATCTGAATACATACTCTAAAAAACCCTTGTTCCAAGATAAAACCCAGAATCATAGGGATAGCAGTAAAAATTCCAATCTGAATAAGAAACTGGGTATTAAGTGCTGCACTTAGCGCAGTATTCTGTGATATATGAGCGCGATCTTGGATCGTCTGACCAACTCCTGACAGTGCCTGGAATAAAAAAAGTGCAAGTTGCACCAAGGGAGAGTGAGCGGTTAAGGCAAGGAAAACATGAACATCAGAACAAAAATGGATTAGATTAGAATGGATCATTAAGCACTCTGCAGTTCTAATATATGACGGTCATTACATGTTGGTCAAGGATCAATTTGCAACAGTTTTTCTGTTTAGCAAAATGTAAGACTGCAAACTTTTCAACCTCTCCCCCACCCACCGATTGCCCTGTTTAGGAGCATTTGGGTAATGTCAACAATTAATGTTCTGCTCTAGACTTCATTCGAAAACATCATCAATGCTTGAATGAATATTCCACCCCAAATTACTAAGTTAGAGGGCTTTGGTCAGTTTATCTGTTTCCATTTTCTGATTTTACCTACGTAAAATGGTAAGTATAGCAAATAAAACTGCAGGCAAACATGGTAACATCGCTCAAAGAAATTGCCAACCTACCAGATATGTCTTCCCGTAGAGGAATATATATACAGTCAGCACCGTCAACTGCAGATTATAAAAAAAAATGTCAGCTTGATAAAAGCATGGCACTGCATAACTTGGAACAAGTCAATAACAGACGTTCAGACAAGAAATGATCACAGCTCATGCAACTTGGAAGGCTAGAAATCCAGATGGAGGTTCGTGCAAGATCCGAATAAGTAGAGTATATCCTGAATATACCCAAGGGCTTTTAAAGTTTGCAGATTACAACACAAACAGAACTGTAACTGAAGCAACCAGGCTTGCACAGAAGCAAAAAGATGGAAACATGCCTTGAGCATTATTAAGAACCAAGGAATAAGAATGTAGCATGCAAAATCTGCAATAGAAAATTCTGATAATAACAACAAAACCAGATACCAAAGGTGCAAGGACATTTGTATTTCAGAAGAATAATCTGGCACAATTTTGAACAGATTAATTTGACATAGAAGATTTTATCAGAATTCTGAATTAAATATCTACTCATAGGACAATGCAGGTCAAGAAACAGCTATCACGGCGAAGAATCAGCTAATTAAGTAAACCACAATTGTCTACGCACTAGCTGAGGAAAAAAGACAGACCACTCTAGAAACCTGTCACAGGCTCTTTTGTTCACCGTATGAAATTGAGGAGCTACTAGATATCCAACATCCAGACACAAGCCTAGATTCTTCACCAACATTAACCAGTTCAAACACACACACACACACACACACACACACACACAAACACACACACACACACACACACACACAATATAAAAAAAAAAATATATATATATATATATATATATATATATATATATTCAATTTCTTACATGTAAATGATTGTTTTAGTGAAAAAGAGGATATGATTGAGGTTTTGCTTTGAATAACTATTAAAAAAGAATGAAAGGAGTAGAATATATTAGGTCTCATAATTTGTGATTCCTTCTTAAGAAAAGAAGATCTTATTCGTGGTGACAAAATGTAATTGCACATGACAAGCGAGGAGCAGATCAAGCGGTGTAAGAGAAAAATGGGGACAAGGAAAAAAACATAAATTTTTATCTAAGAAATATCAGCTATTATCTTCACTCTGATCTTGAAGTTATCATCATCTTTGTAGTCCTGAAGATGTTAAGAGTGATGCTAACAGTAAAATTTTAGATAAACAAGCATACCATCGTACAGAAGTAGTATCCGACAGTTGTGAAATAGAATG